>NW_015624564.1:226215-244000 GCF_001515625.1 Sinocyclocheilus rhinocerous | reverse complement strand
CGTCGCACACCTGGGACAGCGAGCCACAAAACAGCTCTCTGGCTGCTCTCTCCTCCCCCTCCATGCTGGGATTTCTTCAGTTCATCATCATAAAACAGATTTGCTTGACTTCTAAATGTTGCACACTGACACAGCATTTAAAAGGGTGACTGCATAGAAAACAGGATTATCCTTGCTCTTTTGAAATAAAACAGTCCAGCATGTTTACAGAAGCTGGAAAATGGTAGATGACAAGTAATATGGACATGAACTTTTCTTATTTACCATCAAGATTTTAGGTTAAAAATTACAGTGGGGTTGGAAAATGCTTCTTTTTTGTGTATTTTTCTTAATTAGAGCTATTTTCATTACATGTTATATTATTAAAAAATATTTTTATTAAAAAGTTTTTTATTAACAATAAAATGTTTTTTATTTTATAAATACAAGATTGTTAAATAATTTTCATGCAGTGTTTTTTATAAAATGCAATATTTTACACACACACACACACATACACACACACACACAAATATTAATGTATTATTTAATTTATTATTAATAATGATAATAATGTATTAATATTACATTTATATTTGTATGAAAATGTTTAATTATTTAAATTATTATAAATGTGACTTTCATTACAGGGAAAAGAGCAGCCTGGACACTTTGTTAAATATCTTCTTTTTCTGTTCCACGTCAAATGGGTTTGTAACAACATACGAGCGTGTAAATTATGACAGATTTTCATTTTTTGGGTGGACTGTCGTTTTAAAGTAGAACAAAAACTGCCTGTTTAATTCTAAGGGTCAGATAGAGGGTGGATTTTCCTTCCTCCCCAAATCATTTATATCATCTGTGCTAACAGCCTGTCAAGATCTTGTAATTTCAGAAGTCATAATGTCACTAACATATCCGTCTAAACATACAAAAATCTCTCACAATGGATATAACTATGTGCCCTCTATTTGGCCCTCCTAGACAATCCATCATGTTGAGTGACGTGCAGTGCTCATATATTACTGCTGTCTAACTCTTTGTCTCTAGACGCAAGGTGCACCATGACGACATATATAAGAATAATAATATGGCCTTTTAGTATACCAGTGCAGTTATGAGATGAGACCATGTGGCCATATATATGCGACACTAGCTTTAAACACAGATGTCTGCAGAATAGAGTCAAAACTACATTAAACTAATACAATATTTGGTGGGAAATAACATAGGGCGGAACTTACTGTAAGCATATCCATCGGGATTTGATTAGAACATGGATGTTATTCTCTGATATCATTGGTTAACATGACTTTTTCTGCCTGCAGGTCTTTTGTTACATCAACATAAAAGATCATGGTCACATATAGTCAATTTTAATGTTATGGTGTCAACATACTGACCCATCAATGCATGTTGCTCAGCTTGTTGTGCACGATTATTGCATGTTATTCCAGAAAAGCAAAAACATTTGTTTAAAAAGAAATTATCAAAAAAAGTTTATATTGTATTAATTTTAAATCTTTGTGTTAAACATCAGATTTAAAAAGCAGATTAACTTTCAATTTCAGTGAATTAGCATTGAGCAGCTTGTTAAATATCCCTTTTCATAGTCCAAAATAATCTTTCATAAAGTTAAAACTTACTCAGACTCTAAAACAACTTTTCCTTTGGGTTGACATCATCAAGGCCGCTTATGTTTTAATCACCTGATTCCATTCTCGTATGTAACAGCCACTTTTCACAATCCCATCAATTACCAATAAAAAAAATATCAAGTCCAATCCAACAATTTCATCTAATCAAATACCCTCTTTCACTTGGAATTACATGACATTACACAAGTAAAATTGGTCCAGGAAGACTTTAAGGATGTGATATCTCTCTCTACTCCCCTGTAGTGTATGACGTGAAGACACAAGGGTCTCAGAGGGGATGCGTGGATAAAGAAAGAATGACTTGTTGGAATCTGGTTCGACGGGTGGTTGGGGTCAACAACGTCACTGCCAGCTAAACTTAAAATATTCTCGGTACACAAAACCACACACATTCCAAACCACACAATGTTCCTGCTGTTCTCGTCTTTTGTTTTTTTCCCCCCTCTCTTCCCAGTTCTACTTACCCAAGACAGTAGGAGCAGATTGCACTTGAGCGTGCCACAGTAGCCCACCATAGCCACGATGATTAGAAAACAGCACACGGCGATGACGACAGGATGGACGACGGGGGAGTATGTGAGAACGGCTGCCTCCTCCAGTCTGAGGGAAAGAGAGAGAGGAAGAGTCATTTCTTGGCAGGCCTTTTGTTTATTTATCCGTCCATCCTGCTCACTTGTCTCTTCCTCCTCTCATAGGGCAGCATATTTGAGTAATACACCAGTTGCAAATAAACTGTGATTATACTCTGTAGGAATGCAAGCTCTCTCTCTCTTCTTGTTTCTTGCGGTCTCTACTTCTGTTTGGCTTTCTTTTGCTTCTGTTCTCTAAGATGCAACACTGTTTTCACTATGGGAGGACATGGGTAAGCTACAGTTTAAAGGAATATTTTGGGTTCAGTACACATTATGCTGAATCGACATCTTTTGTGGCATAATGTTACATACCACAATTGTAATGTTTACAGTGAGACACTTACAGTGGAACTGAGGCCTATCTGTAAGCATTAAAATACTCACGGTTTCAATAGTATAGCCACAAAATGTGAATAATATGCAAGTAAATATGATTTTACTGTGGAGAAAAAAAAAAGTTTCTGTGTAAACTTATATCCACTTGCCATGACAACACAACACCATGAACCCTAAAGTGACTGTAAAATTATATAAACAGGTTTACTTTAAGTTAACAGAACAATATAAGTGTTATTTAGATAATTAGAAGCTGCATATCTCTTGTTTTAAAACTTCCAAAAATGGGTCCCATTCACTTCCATAAGTGAGTAAGTGTGTCACCACAACACCTATTTTTCATTTTTTTAATTAAAAAATTTATCATTATTAGTTTCCATAAATAATTGCTGTCTGTTGAGCGTAACTTATACTAGTTCATATTATGTTTCATTCTGCAGAGATGACATATTTTGTATATTTCTTAATTTGTCATGAAAACTAGCATTAAACAAAACTTTTTATTAAAGATTTTATTTTTATTGAATTAATCAAAATGTTTTTTATCTTAATACTTTTTAAATAAAAATTATTTTGAAACATTTTTTAATATTTTTTGCATGCCTTTTTCTTATTTAATGGAATTTTTATAATATATAATTTATGAATGAAAAATGCATGTACAACATGTTAATAATATATAAATAATATGTATTAATATTAAAATTATATATTTTATTACATAATAAAAATGTTAGAATTGCTGTTAAGCTTAAATTATACTGAATATTTCTTTAAGTTAAATATCTAATTGAGGATCACACACGAGTATAAATCTGAAATATTCTACTCTAGTTGATATCCTATAATTTTTCATTCTGCAGAGATGAGATTTTTACAGTCCTGGAAGGAGGGCTGATACAGCACGTTACTGCAATGCAACCTGTGTACAATCAGGTTTGAACACAATTTTCTCTGTTGTCCCATTCATGTGAGCCACAGAGGCCCCAATAACGACTCTGAATTATAATACACACCTTGGTGATGAATTGCTTTTTGTCAACACTAATTCGATATCACTCGCCTCCAGGATAATATTGATACTTTTGGGAGTTTTCCTTCAGTTTTGCGGAGTTTTCCTTTAATGCTTGAGAGGATTTGTAAAGAAAACTCTACACAATTACAAAACATACACAAATGAATGGATCTCAACCCAGGCCCTGTCTCAACTGGCGACTTAATGCATTTATCTGATTTCTTCTACAGAACTGCACACCTCATTCAAGCTTGTAATTACTTCATAAGCTCGAGGCAATTTGATCCAGACTGGCTGAAAAGTGGGAAAACAGTAATTAGACCTTTACATGGACCGCTGCCCCGAATGAAAGGATTTTACGTCTCACACCTGTCCGTCCGCTACCACTCACCTGGTGTCGGTGGTTAAGGTGAGCACATTGTTCAGGTGATCCCTGAGGCAGGCGGACACTCCCAGCACACACAGGGCCATAAGCTTGGAAAAACAGAAGAAAACATCGTACTTAAGCTACAATTAAACATGGATATACTTATTTTTGACAAAGATACTACAAGCACACATTTCATAGTACAAGAAAACATTTTCCGAAAATATTTCCCCCAAAAAAGTGTGATTTTTCTTTTAATATGTGTTTCGAGTTTTAATTTAAATGTATTTATTATATATTTTATTAACACTTTAACATTAATGCATTAACAATGAGCATACATTTATACATGTTTACATACAAAATACATTTGTTACAGTATTTATTTTAATACTTTTAAACTTTTACTTTATACTTTTTTTATACTTCATATATATTAATACTATAAATACTTTTATAAATGACTGTTAATAAACACTGTTAAATCTTCATTTGCACACATATATTACATATATTAATATATATATATATATATATTATATATATATATATATATATATATATATATATATATATATATATATATATATATATATATATATATATATATATATACACACACATATATACGTCAGATACAACTTTTGAGTTTTATAATTTATCAGTAAATGCTGAAATTATATCAATAAAAGTGTTTTTCATTGTTAACAACTAATGTAGTTCACTAATGTTAACAACAAATGTAACCTTATTGTAAAGTGTTCATTTATACATAAAGACTTTCATTTAATTTAATTTATATTTCATTTATTATTTACTATTTAAAATTAGAGTTGAAACATCATGAACTACACCTTTATTTCATGCAGCCACTAAAAAAAATCATTCCGAAAATATTTCCCCCAAAAAAGTGTGATTTTTCTTTTAATATGTGTTTCGAGTTTTAATTTAAATGTATTTATTATATATTTTATTAACACTTTAACATTAATGCATTAACAATGAGCATACATTTATACATGTTTACATACAAAATACATTTGTTACAGTATTTATTTTAATACTTTTAAACTTTTACTTTATACTTTTTTTATACTTCATATATATTAATACTATAAATACTTTTATAAATGACTGTTAATAAACACTGTTAAATCTTCATTTGCACACATATATTACATATATTAATATATATATATATATATATTACATATATATATATATATATATATATATGTAATATGTAATTGCACAATACTACGTTGTGACCATAAAACACTTTTATAAAAAAAATCACATTTGGACCAGCTGGTAAATCCAAAATTGTTTGATAATGTAATGCAATAAAATTCATGCATTTTAGTTGTGGCTTAAAGTCTTTGGAGATTTTAGGGACAGAAAAAAGGTCAAAATAATACAAGACTAAGTACCTTTAAGGTTCTAATTTGTAGCATTAAAGAGTAAGTTCAAAGATGTACCTTTTGTACCTGCCCCTTTGGAAAAAAAAATTCTGAATGTATATTAAAAAACAAGTAAGCATAACATGTGTACATGGTTGGCTTGGAAACCTATTTAGGTACTGTGCTATGTTTGACATGCTGCAATATTAGTGGCATGGGTTTAGTTTGCCCTATGCAGGCATTCTTGTCTAAAAACAGACCCTGGTGCTTATCACATTTAATTCCCTAAAAATAGCGCCAAGCAGAATGTGAGCTGTGCGCCATTCGAACATAGCTGGGATTCAGGCTGTCCTCTACATAATGATAACATAGGATGGGGTGGGAGGGAACACAGATTGCGCGTGTGTCGGAGAGTGAGTGGCTGTTGCGCGTCTTGGAGAGCGCAGAGCGCACAGCAGCACAGTTCCATGTAACGTGAGCGCTCGCCGGGCCACCTGCTCCGACTTGGACTCGTCTTACCCAAAAGAGAAAGTTGAGCGCGTAGAGCAGACAGCGCAGACACTTCACCGAATCCTCCCGGGCCATTCTGAGTGCACCAACTGCTCGCCAAAAGACGTCATTTTAACTTCTGCCACCATGGCACCATAACCGCTGAGGAGAAAAGTCAGTTTGAAAACTGCGTAAAGCATTTTTAAAAACTTTCACAATCATACATCTTGTTTGAGATGTCAAGTGGAACACATAGCTGCTGCAGAAAACAGTCTACGGGGTTGCTGGTCTTAGTTAGTCTCCCGGCTTGGTCAGACTGAACTGTTGGTTCATTTTAAAGTGGTTTTGGACACCTTGTCAACCAGCTAAACGAGCTAAAAATCAGCTTCAGACCATCTTAAATCATCTAAGAGACCACCAAAGAACAGCTGAAGACCAGCTTTGCCAAGCTGGAGACCAGCTAAGTGCATCTTAAACCAGTTAAGACCATCTGAAGACCAGTTTGGCCATTATCTTAAAGCTGGTTTAAGATGTTTTTGGAGAGATTTTTAAAATCATACCATGTCATAAGTCCTTTTGCGTGCTCAGCGCGCATCCAGAATGTCTTGATATAGTGTTATAAATATCCGTAGGATGTTTAAGAAGCAACATGTGATTTTTAAAAAGAGCAACAGGTCGTAACTTTCTCCTCTTGAAGGGTGATTGAATTGATCACTCAGTACATATTTCACACCAACCAAAATCCTTGGAGGATGGAAAAAGAAAAACGTACGTTTGGAAGGCACTACACTGACGATCCCTTTATATTTTGTCCAGCATGAAGTTGCAGGAAACACCTAAAAAACTTAGTTGCGCCTGCATGTAAAATCATATTAATATTCCTAACCGAGCTGCGCGCGAATCGGGCGTTTTCGCTGCGATCCATTCACTGCCACTGTCATTCCAGGCGTACAATATATACTGCAGTCAGGGCCAGCTGTGTGCACCTCGCCTTTCACAAGTGTTGTGTTTAACTTGTGCTTGTAAGAGACTTTCACTCCAAACGCGCGCGTGTCATCTGGAGCAGCTGTGCCTCCGGGTCCTAAACGCAAACTCTGGGAATCGGAACCATCCCGATTATGGCAAGCCGTTTTAACATGTAGGCCTATTGATATATTCCTATGAACTATAAACTAGTGTCTTTGTGCGTTTATATCTCACAATTCAGACTTTTTTTCTCGAAATTCTGATATATAGACTCACAAATGCAAAAAAAGAGTCAGAATTGTGAGATAAAAAGTTGCAATATGGTTTAGATATCAACCATTCACTTAAGACTAGTGAATATTTTAATTGCTAGAAGTTTACTGGTAACTATTCAACAGTTAGTATTTTTGTCCAGCTGCTAGTAGATAGGCTAGTATCCAGCTTTACTAATAATAAATGCTAGTACCGAGTAGCACACTCACTGATGCTCCAGAAGGAAACACGATGCATTAAGAGCCTGGGGGTGAAAACTTTTAGAATTTTAAGATGATGGTAAATGTAACTTATTTTGTCTTCTGGGAAACGTAGGTATCTTCTGGGTCGCCGTGATTTTGCCAAGTAAGACATATTCCTGGATCAACATCTTTTGTTGATCCTGGATCAACATTTCTGTCAAAAAATACAGACTTAACCCAATCCCTACCCCTATAAACCTAACCTTACCCATAATTTATTCCTAAAATCAGAGGGAAATGATAGCTGATTAACAAGGGTGTAGAAGCATCCAATCCTGATTGTAAGCCTAAAACTGACATTTCCTAGAAAGTTATCTCTCAATTCTGATTGGTTGATTGGAATGATGTTCCTGGATCAACAAGGATGTTAATCCAGGAACATGTTGTACTTGGTCAAATCACGCTCACCGTATCTTCTGTAGGGCAGTACTAAATGAAAAAATATATAGAGAGATTTTTTAAAGTCGACTTTTATGTGATGAAAGTGGAGTCTAAGCCGACTAGTCGCTGATGACGTCATTAATTAACAAATAAGTCTGGAGCTGTGACAAACACCTTGTGCACAGCTATGGCATATGACACAACGCTGCCCACATGGCTATTGCTTCTATAACAGCTCATTTTTATCAGTTCTTTTGTCTTTGGGTCGTTATATTTCTCACAGATTTCTGCTCGTTCTAAATCAGATACAGATAAAGTAGCACAGTAAAGATTCATATGAATGCATTATTAGTGAGAGAAGTCGACTAGTTGCTGATGACGTCATTAATGAACAAATAAGTCTGGAGCTGTGACAAACACCTTGTGCACAGCTATGGCATATGACACAACGCTGCCCACATGGCTATTGCTTCTATAACAGCTCATTTTTATCAGTTCTTTTGTCTTTGGGTCGTTATATTTCTCACAGATTTCTGCTCGTTCTAAATCAGATACAGATAAAGTAGCACAGTAAAGATTCATATGAATGCATTATTAGTGAGAGCGATTGCGTGTGTGAATTAATTCTACCTGGCAGCGTCTCTCTACTAGTAGTGAAGCTGTGGGATTTAGTTATTAAGAAATATATGCTTGAACTTTTCAGTTTCTAAGCTATTTTATTGAGAAATCACAGAAGTGTTGACAATACATTTCCGCGTTGAATGATTCTGTGCGCGCGCGATGTGTGTGTGATGTAGGAGCTACTGTCTGTAGCCTATGTGTGTGCGTTACAGTGCAGCAGTGCATTAGATTAGAACGACGATTAATTTACCTGTACAATAAACTGTTTAAAATGTGCATTCTCCCGTTCAATTTCGAGCATCCAGTAATATAATCACACATGTCTTGTGGAGTGCTTTCAGAGTATGCATTTATTTGTAATTTTAACTGTTTGGAAACGAAACGTAAATGTGAAAGTCCTTCAAAGATTTCTTATCCTGTTGCGCCCTCTATAGGACCAGCGACTAGTCGACGTCAAGCTTAAAGCTTCATGGCAGAGCACTGAAGTCGATTAGTCGGTGCAACCCCTAATATATATATATAAATATATATATATAGGCAAATTAGGAAAAATGTTAACATCTTCATTCTGTTCAAAAGTTTATATCCCTGGCTCTTAATGCATCGTTTTTCCTTCTGGAGTATCAGTGAGCGTTTGAAACTTTTGTAATAGTAGCGTATGAGTAGTCCCTTAGTTGTCCTCAGTGTGGAAAGATGGATCTCAAAATCATACAGTCATTGCTGGAAAGGGTTCAAATACGCAAAAGATGCTGGAAAACCAAAGAATTTGTGGGACCTGAAGGGTTTTTCTGAAGAACAGCGGGCAGTTTAACTGTTAAGGACAAACAAGGGACTCATGAACTATCACAAAAAAAACAAAAAACAAAACAGCTGTGGATCATCCAGGTAACAACACAGTATTAAGAATCAAGCGTTTGTCATTTTTATTTCTATTATTTTTTCTTGTGGACTATATGTAAACGTCTTTTATGTGAAATATCTTATTCAGGTCAGTACTAAATAAAAAAAAATAACATGCATTATGTATAATCCCTCTTATTTTGGTAAAATAATTACAAATTTTTAGAAACTGCAAAGTGTATGTAAAATTTTGACCACAACTGTATACTGTTACACTTATAAATAAAATGGTTAAGAATAAACCAGGTCAACCATAATCCCACAATTATGTCATTTCTAATAAAGAAATAAAGAATTTTATTTATTTATTTTTTTTATCAGAGAGTAATTCTATAAAGAGGAAAAATTGTGAATGAAGTTTTCAGGGGTCTCATTTATAAAATATATATGTTTCCATGGTCAATATTTACTTCCCAAACACATGCATCAGCAGTGCTTGGCATGTATCCAGATCCCCACCCCCAAGATATCATATGCTGGGGTGAAGAGGTCAGATCTGATGGGCGTATTATTGTCTTGAGAAAGACTGTCACAATCTGCTATTATCTGGGAATGTGTGTTGATATGCTGCAGCTGTCCTGGTACTAATTTATATTAGAGTGTCTATGTTACAAATGTAAATATTCATTTACAAAAGCAGTGATAACTACAACAGTTTATTAATAAGTTGCATTAATTAGTTCATAATAATCATCATGTGATAGTTTTGGGTAAAGAAAAGACTTGCCCATAGACTTGCTTACTTGCATATTACTTATTCATGTAGTTCTCCCACAAAGTGGCCTATTCTAACACTCAGGGTTTAAATATTTCATTTTGGCAATAGTTGTTTTAAATATATTAATTGTTAAACACTTAAAGACTTGAAAACTCATTAAATAAAAAAAAATTAAAGCAAAAAATATACTTTCATTTACAGTTCACAAGGATAGACACAGTATGCAAAACCAATACAGTCTGCATTGTTTTATTTGGAGCATTCAAACTGCTGACTGACTGATATTCTTTGATATTCTAGTGTGCAAATATAGCACCAGGAAACTCAGATGAGAAGAAATATAAAAAGACTACTAGAAATAGCTTTCAATCTGCCACAAATGCAGATGGAACAGTCATCAGAGGAGCCACATTTCCTGAGCTCGAGCATATTTTTATTTGATCTAAATTGAGAGCTGAGGTGCAATGTCACTTTGTGGAACACTTCTTGTCTACAGCTGTGTGGTAATTTTGTCTTGGAAATAAAAGGTTTTAATGGGATGTTTTATAAAAGCCTCTTCCACCACGACTGCTCCAAGTCATAACTGTCTACAATGAACGTGGGGTCAAGCTGAGGTTTTTATCCTCTCAAGAGACAGCCGGATAGTTACATTGTCTTCCACTAGCAAATTTCTAACGGTATCAAAAGCCTCTTACACACAGACAGCACCAAATTGTAACTGCAAACGTCTGAACTGTCATCCCGTATTGCAGTCAGTGCTGCCCTCCAAAGGCCAAAACTGTATGAAACCAGGCTAATGCAAGACTATACAGAAGTACCAAGTCAAGTGTTTATGACATTTTTTCTTTCTTTCTTATAATTTGTTCAAAACACTACTACTGTAAAATGGAAACTTTGAAGGAAACTTTGCAAAGCTTTAAATTACACTGAGCAAGAGAGAAAAAAATTAATAGCCTAATATATAGAAAAAATATAGTTATAAAATAGTTTTATATTATTTGACTTTCTCAACTTATTATGCATTATATATTGTTATATAATCATAGCATTATGTATTGTTTTTAAATAAAATTTTAAATTAGAGGACAGAATTCACAAAAATATTGTTTTGAACTATGTGTTAGAAACAAACATAGACACCCACTGCTAGAGAAAACACACATTTGTGTTACTGTACATCTGCATATTACCCATATATTGCGCGACAATCCAAATTAAAATATGTACATTTCACAATTTGCAGCGGTGAACGTAGTTATGGAGTTGCGCAATTAAAGAACTACAAATCCCATGCAACCCATTCAAGGAAAAGTCAGCTTCCGCGCAACTCCATCATCGTCCAATCAAATCCCACGCCCTTCAAGTAAGCCCCTCCCCTATCATCTTGTTTTTTTTCCCTCCCCGTCTCAGTTCTCCGCTGCCTGCGACGCCATATTGACGAAAAACACCCTTTCTCAAAAACGCCTGAAACGCTCTCTCCGCCAGAATGTTGTACCTTGAGGACTACCTCGAGAGTGAGTATAGGAGCAATTGTAATGGTTCATGTTTATATTAGAGGGCTTAGGTGTCTTGAGAGGGCTGTTTGTATGTGTGAATGCTTCGCAGCCGTTAGCCTGTAACACGCCTCTGTTCTTCTCCCCGGCAGTGATCGAGCAGCTACCCATGGATCTCCGCGACAGGTTTACGGAAATGAGAGAGATGGACCTGCAAGTGCAGAGTACGAATCCAGTTTAAACTTTAAACTCACTCTTCTGCCGTAAAGCATCACACCTGACCTTGACTAATGCAGAAAGCCTTTCATATTAGCGGGGATTTGTTAGGTGGATTTGCATGCATAAGGAGCATGCATGTGTTATGCACTTCATAAGTCCATGTGGAAGTTGAGCAACATGAGTGTAACTCGGCTAAGGAAAAACTCGGGATTCGCATGCATTATTAATTTTAATAATTTATGTTTTTACCGTCCACGGGCTCTGTTGACGCTGCCAGTGTCCCTACTGATATGAATAGGCTCTTCATAATCACACTGATATTGCATTTATTTGTGTAAACCG
Source organism: Sinocyclocheilus rhinocerous (assembly GCF_001515625.1). Lineage (NCBI taxonomy): Eukaryota > Metazoa > Chordata > Actinopteri > Cypriniformes > Cyprinidae > Sinocyclocheilus > Sinocyclocheilus rhinocerous. The sequence continues at coordinate 231,969 of NW_015624564.1, read as the reverse complement.
TAAGTATTTGATCTGCTTAGTAACTCAATTTAATTAGTAATTTGAACTACAAATTTAGCCAAGTTTATAGTATAATTATTAGAAGGACAGTCGTTCTTGACAGGTTTCGCCCCTAATCTCATGCCCAAGAACATGTCAAGGTAATATTTCACACCAAAATCGACAGAAAAACAATTTATTATTTTTTTGTATAAAGTAAACATAAGTTACAACTATAAAAATATTTTAGGTATTTTTTATTGTGACTTTTTATTACTGCTTTGAGGTGAGGGTGTCCTGGACATTTTTTACCTTTAAATACCTTGCCTTCAGTTGTGATGGTTGAGGGTTCACCCTTTGTGGGGGTTGAACCTACAACCTTATAATGATCTACTACGCAGATGTCTAGGCACTAGGCTACACCACCTCCTCTGTCAAAAGATTTATTTCAGTGATCTGACCATAGGCTCCACAGTAGCCAATCAGTGTGAATGTGTGCTGAGTGTTGGGTTCTTGACTCACTCCTGCCCCTGTTCTTTTGTTCAGATGCGATGGATCAGCTAGAGCAGCGGGTTAATGAATTCTTTACTAACGCCAAGAAGAACAAGCCTGAATGGAGGGAGGAACAGATGGAAATTATTAAAAAGGTAAAGAATAGATGCTGTGCACCTCAGTTGAAGTTTTACTGTTATTAATTACAATTTTAGTAGGAATAATATTGATACTGAAATACAAATGTGAAATTTTCACCCAATAGGTCATTCAAAAATGAAAATTTACTCACCCTCAGGTTATCCAAGATGTATACGAGTTTGTCTCTTCGTCAGAACAGATTTGTAGAAATTTAGCATTGTATGACTTGCTCATCAATGGATCCTGTGCAGTGAATGGGTGCCGTGTGAATGTTCGAACAGCTGATTAAAAACATCTTAATAATCCACAAGTAATCCAGATTCCGTTCCACACAGTCCATCAGTTAACATCTTGTGGATTGAAAAGCTGTCTGTTTGTAATAATCAAGATACACCATTGTTTGCACCTAAAATACGAGTCCTCCATCCATAATATTGCTTTCTCCAGTGTTTCTTTTCTGAATCAGGAGGGAAAAGTTCTTGATCTGTGCAGTTTATTTGTGAAAACAGTCCAAAAGTGTTATAAACAAATGTTGGTGTATTTTTGTGTGAGAGGACTTTTCGGACAAACATGCATCTTTTCAGTTCACGAGACGTTAATTTGATGGACTGAAGTCGTGTGGATTATTGTGATGTTTTTATTCTGACGGCACCCATTCACTGCAGAGGATCCATTGGTGAGCAAGTGATGTAATGCTAAATTTCTCTAAACCTGTTACGATGAAGAAATTAACTCATCTACATGTTGGATGGCCTGAGAGTGAGTAAATTTTCAGAAAAGTTTTGGGTGAAATATTCCTTTAATGGTTGATGGATAGTTTTGCATTTAAGGGGTCATATGCACAATTTTAAAAAAAGCATCTCTTTCTGTTTATCAGGATTACTATAAAGCTTTGGAAGATGCAGATGAAAAGGTCCAATTAGCCAATCAAATTTATGATCTGGTGAGTAATTTTGTTTCCACTAGGTGGCAACACAACATAGATAGTGAATGGGCCTCAGGGATGCTTCCACTCCCACAGTTTAAGTTATCAACACTGCTTTTCATGTGCTATAATTCAATTCAATAATCTACTTTGATTACAATATTTTTTCCCTTCCAGATTGATGGTATATGACTATAATCCTGGTGAGAGGGTTTATGGGAGATTTGCTCTCTGTTGATCTTATGCTGATGTGTGGGTCTCTACGTAGGTGGATAGACACTTGCGGAAGTTGGATACCTGTCAATAACCACCACGTACATTCACACGCCACTGTGGAGAGTAAGTCTGATCCAAGAGAATGGCTGCTCCTTGTTTTTCTTTTTTAATCCTCTGACCTGTTTTGTGTGTCTTTCGACAGAGAGGAAGTACAGCACGCCAGCCCACCACACTACTGAACACGTACCAGAAAAGAAGTTTAAGTCAGAGGCCCTTCTCTCCACACTCACGTCAGACGCCTCTAAAGAAAACACACCAGGTAAAACATACATTCTCTCTCTTGAGTCAACATCATATGAAAACATGTCAGAGAAAGTAAACTTTTTCAGGCATTTGACAATATTCAGTATAGATCTCAATATTTACACTACTGTTCAAAAGTTTGGGATCGGTAATTTTTTTTTTTGTCTCTTATGCTCAGCAAGACTGCATTTGTTTATTAATATTGTCATATTGTGAAATTGTTACAATTTAAAATAATTTTAATATTTTAAAATTTAATTTATTCCTGTGACACAAAGCTGAATTTTCATCAGCCATTACTCCAGTTTTCAGTGTCACATGATCCTTCAGAAATCTTTGCTGATTTGGTGTTTCAACATTATTTTTTATATTAACTGTGATGCATTTTTTCTGCATTCTATCAAAATAGAAATCTTTTGTAACATTATGAATGTCTTTATTGTCACTTTTAATCAATGTCATGCATCCTTGCTCAGTGAAAGTGTGAATTTATTTTAAAAATGTATTCAATCCTTATTGAACCCAAACTTTTGAATGGAAGTGTATTTGCAGTTAAAATGTCTTAAATAAGTGAATTATTTATTTTAATTATTTTTCCCTGTCAGAGGAATCATCAAATAGCCGTTGTTGACAAGTGCCAATTCAAAGTGATTTATGCAAGAACTAAATTTTAAAAAGTAATAAAGGTGATCTTTTTTTCTTTTCTTTTTTTACATTAAATGAACACACAGGGTGTCCGCGGGTCCTTAAAAAGTCTTAATGTCTTAAATAACGTTTTCCTAATATAAGGCCTTAAAAAGTCTTAAAATGTCTTAAATTCGGATTCGATGGGTCTTAATTATTTTTGGTCTCATTACCACTCAAATATCTTCAGTCTGACGGACCTAATGACTGTTTACAATCATTGGACAGACCGAAGATTTTTTCTTCCCAGCGGTAAGTTACTGCGTCATCAGAGAGAATTACAGCATTGATATTTTGTTTTCTTTTTAATTTATACACATTAAATATTACATATATGTATGTAATAAAATGTGTATTTCCATTACAGGTTTAGGTCTTAAATTTCATATAAGGTGGTATTAAAAAGGTCTTAAAAAGTCTTAAATTTAACTTGTTCAAGTCTGCAGAAACCCTGACACAGGAAGGAAGGAATATTTCTGATGAATGTTGATATCTTATTTTTTTTATTAATATATTTTTAATTGTTTACCAATAAAACTACAAAAAAGGTTACCTATATCCTCTGTTTTCATGTAAACACTCTCATACTTGCACTTTGTGAGAGAGCATTGTTAAACTAATCTAACACATTCTTTAGGGAACATTATGGCTAAATAAAAAGTGCATTTGAATCACAGTAATTTTATATTTCCAGCAAAATCATTGCAAATATTCTGTATAACTGCAGCCCTAATCTAATCACAGGGTCAAGGGAAATAAACAACAATTATGATTTGTCATAATCCTGCCACACATGTTTGCCGTGTGTGGTATTTGCTGAATGGTTCAGAAGAAATGAGTGTAATGATGTAATGAGATCACTCATGTTGGACTGTTCCTCACAAGTGTTTCTGGTCATAGATGAAATGTGATTTTGTCTGTGTGTTGCAGGCTGCAGAGTGAACAGCACATCCTCTTCTAACAGCGTGTATAACGTAAACTCCTCCCAGACGCTTTCCTCATTCAACTTGAGCCCACTTCCTGCCGGGCCTACTGTAGGGGTGGGGGCCATTTCCATGGCAGCAGCTCAGGCAGTGCAAGCCACCGCACAGGTGAAACCGCCATCCCCCTTCTTCCCCTCTAATTTTAGATCTATTTGTACCCCCTCCTCCCTTCACTTCCTGTTTCAACTATTTTTGGCCTCTTAGGGTCTTTTTTTCTCTTATCTGTTATTTTTGTGTCAGATTATGTTATATATATATATAAAACAGGAACTTGAACTTGTTTCTTCATCCTCTTTAATATTTGTGTGTTTGTGTTCTTTAGATGAAAGAGGGCAGGAGAACATCCAGTCTCAAGGCCAGTTATGAAGCTGTGAAGAACAATGATTTCTTGGGGCGGGAGTTTGCTCTGAGCCGGGACACCAGCGGTTACTCGTCGTCTGCACTGGCTAACACACTCACACAGCCCCTCACGTCCAACAACAGCTCGGACTCTCGCGCAGGACGCAAGACCAAGTAAGACTCGCACTGTTGCCATATCCATTTATTCCGTTCCTGAATGAGGCACCCAGATACATATTTGTGGTGTTTTTGTACATTGTACATGAGTGCGAAACTCTTGCTCTGGCACTTTTATGTTAAATTCATGTACGTTTGTTTTGCAACCACTTTCTTGCTCGGCTTTTCAGAGGCAACACTAAGTCTTCCAACCACCAGTCCTCTTCATCCTCCTCATCCTCTTCACTGTCATCCTGCTCGTCATCGTCAGCATTGGCTCATGAACTGGTACAGACCACCATCACAGAAACTGACACCAGCAGTCAGGTGGACTGGACCTACGACCCAAACGAACCCAGATACTGCATCTGCAACCAGGTGTGTTCACGTCACATCTCTTTCATACAGAGTGCCACTACTATTCCTAGTGCTTTTACTGTGATTCTGATATTGAATTGATTTACTATTACATTGATTCACTAGCACTAATTAATTGGGGCCACTGTATGCAGATTACAAAGCTATGGTGTGGCAGTAAAGATCCACACATTAAAGCTGTTAAGCTCATGTTGCTTAGGCAGATTATTTTATTTTAGAATTTTACAAATAGAACTAACTAGTGTGTGTGTGTATATATATATACAGTGGGTATATTTATATAAAATATCAGTGTTTTTTTTTTTCGATTCCAGTATCATTATTAATTTAATTTTAATTTAACACTTTATTCCTTTAAACAATTGCCAGATATGATCAGAACGAATGTTTTGAAAAGGAAAAACTTCTATCTCTTGAGCTATTCTTAACCATCCCCAATAGAGCAAGATCATACAGGAAAATCAAAGACCTGTTTAGGGAGGTGCGGTGTGTGTGTGACTCCAGTAACGGTTTGCAGAAGGATTCTGTGAGAGTGTGTGTGTGTTTTAGTTTGTTTGAGTGCAAAAGAATTGTCTCCCCATGAATGCATTTGTTTTATGGCCTCAAAGTAATATTGCTTTTATCAAAGTATCAAAAATAGAAATGTGTGTGTGTCTCTGAATAGACATCAAAGACAAAACTTGCAGTCTTGGTTCGCAGGTGTGCGCATCTGTGACACTTAGCTGCAGGTGCGTGTTTGTCTTGTGTGCTCTGTGTCTCATTCTCTTTCTGTCATTGTGCAGGTGTCATACGGAGAGATGGTCGGCTGCGATAACCAAGATGTAAGTCTAACCCTTCATCTCCAGAGACACACAGCCACATTTCCTCTTCAAACAACTCACACTAGCTCACTCTGTCAGCTCTTGTGATCCTTGGGCAGTCACTATTTTGCAGAGATGACAGCAAGCAGTCATGAGTATTATTGTTAATATAATATGAATTTTATTATATTAATTATTATTATTATTTTATTAGAATAAATATTATAATTATTGTATATAAATAAAAAATTAATTGCTATAAAAATATAAATATATTTTTTAGATGTATTAATTAATTAATAAAATATACAATTATTATACAAACTAAATGTCACAATTCTATAATATAACATTTTAT
>NW_015624564.1:185116-225818 GCF_001515625.1 Sinocyclocheilus rhinocerous | reverse complement strand
TATATATATATATATATATATTTTTTTTTTTAATCATTCTGAGAATTCCTTAGCATTTTTATGATGTTTTGATTGTAGTCAGAAAAAGTGATTCATTTGATCCTGACTCTTTCCAAATATTCTTGCAGTGTCCGATCGAGTGGTTCCACTACGGCTGCGTAGGTTTGACCGAGGCACCCAAAGGGAAGTGGTACTGCCCACAGTGTACGGCGGCCATGAAGAGGAGGGGAAGCCGGCACAAATAAATGCCAAATCCCCGGGCCAACCTCTCTGAAATGACTGTCCCCCTCGACTGAGAGTATACATGTTACATCACCATGCGATCAGGGTGTGTAGATGCGAGAGAGAGATGTTGATGCCTGAAAGTTGGTGTGGCTGCTGTGTGTGTGTTTGTGTAAATCACAACCAGGTTGGGTGTTTTTAGCTGGTGAATCTAAGCGCGCACTGCCCTCAAAACTTTTTCTGTTTTTCTCTTCATCTCCATTAATCTTTATGGAGGCGGATGGGCAAGATGGTATTGAGAGGCCCATGTTTTTTAACATTCAAGACATTCCTCAGCTTGCCATGCGTGATGACACTTGGCATCTGGCAGCCCCTGCTAATCCATATTGGCATAGTATGGATTGACATGATGCAGACTGGGAGTTGTAGTCCTGAACTGCTTTATGGACTACAAGTCTCAGGACATTCAACTCTGACAAATCTTAAAGGATACTGATAAGAACGGATTACAACGGCAACAGTGACGCCTCGTTGCTCGCCAGTGAAAATTATGATTATGTGGGATTATTTGTGTGTAATGGATAAATGATGTATTGTGCTCCGCTTAAAGGACAGAATGTTTCTTATTTTACCGAGGAGCTCTTAAGGTGTACAATAGAACAAATTAACAACTGTGACCTGTATGTATGTTTGTGTGTCTGTGTGTCTTAGCATATACTGCACTGATGTGGTGATAAGTTTTGCGAGATGTGGGGGGAAAAAAAACAATAAAATGATCAAGAACTTTTGGTACACGCTGTCTTAAAGTGCATTGTAATAGATTGAATGCGTTTTACAGTTTCTTTTTCCAAGTAGGGACAACATTAATATCAACCATTCAGTGCCCTTTGATTTTAGTAGGAGCGTGGGAAGGATATGAGAACTGGGGAGACGCATTGAGCTATATTCATGAAACAAGCAAAATGCATTTTTGTATAAATCCTACTTGAATCCATTCCTAAATTGTCCCACTCAAGCGAATGGGATCATTTAAGATGCCATTCTCTTCATATTAACTCATTTGATCCCAAACCATAAAACTCCATTTGTAACCAAAATTTGCTTTGAGTTTAAAGGGCTAAAAAAAAATAGATGCTGTAAACTTTAAATTTAAAGTTCAGACCTTCTTGATTTCTTGTGAACATTTTAAATAGCTGGTGTAAATGAGCGGTTTAATTCCAGGTAATAATTTCAAAAGAAAATGTCAAAGCTCCAGAATGTCAAAAATACATGATACAACCACTGTAAATATTATATAATATTTTAGGGTCCAATAATTGTCTGATAAATCATGACCACAATACATGTAAACATGATCGTGGTCACACTGCTTATTTTGAAAATATATAATAAATAGATTTAAAAGTGTTGTTTCTTTAAAATTAATAATAATAATTTTACTTTATTAGAATATGAGTTATATTTTGTTTCGTTGGGCTTTCCAAGGAGTAAAATGCATGTGCTGGCAAATTGTTGGGATTAAATGGGTTAACGCAAACCAGGTGCGCACTTAAAAATCAAAAGAACAGACAAAATCCTCTTTTTTTCTAGCTTTAACTTTAACAGTAGGCTATCTACTACAGTTGCTTCCATTTAAATAGCTATGAAAAGGAGCAGCACACATGGGTCTGGAAGCGCGTTTTGTAAAAGCTGAAGACTTTTAAAGGTTGTTAAAAAACACAACGCGTATGCGCGCGAGAGACCGAATGAAAACATTGAGACGCGACGCAACGGCCTTAGTTGTCAGTCTCTCGCTCGTCTAGATTGACCGACACTTAAGACGGACTGTAAATGACCGCTAAACACGTTCTGTGTGAAAAGGCCTTTAAGTTTAATATGTTTGAGAAGCCTCGCCGAACCACAACATTCGCAGCGGTTTGGTAAAAGGAGGCAGGCGCTCTCTGACAGCGCGCTCAGCGTGAAGAAGGCGTATCATTACTCTCAGACATGAGGTTCCTCTGCTCGGGAGTGTTTTTAATCAACCGTGGGGCTCAGCAGCTTTGAGAAGAAGAAAGAAGCCTTCAGAGAAACTTTTCACTCTGTTTTGATACCCGGACCGTTGAAACGAGTCTTCACAACCAGCTCTGACGCACGTCGAATTAGCTTTTCCACGATCATGTCATGAAGCGTTTCTCAGATACGCGCGTTTTAACACAGCGCGTCGGATTCCTGAACTGCGCGTTTGAGCGCTTGTCGCTCAACTGCGCGCCGTGATCCCGGAGGGATGATGTGGGGACCAAACGCACATTCCCAATGTTGTGTCTTGACTCTAGCCAGGAACGTTTGTGCAGAAGTGGGAATGCTTTTCCGTGGACTCTGGACGCTCCGCCGGAGGTGCTGCACAGGTCCCCTTCTGCTGCTGGGGATAGCGGTCGGGCTGTTTTACCACACTGTGACCGTGGACCGGGACAGAACTGAGCTCAAGTCCAGTCAACGGGACCAAAGGAACAAATCTGCGGTGTTTGATTATAAACTACTCCTCAAGAACCCAGAGAGACTCACATCTCTACTAGAAGCATCACAGACAGATAGTTTTGTAAGTACTGTCTTGATGTTTGAAAGCTGTTTATAGTTTATTATTTCATCATTGCCTATTCTTCTTCTTCTTCTTAGTATTATTATTCAAGTATAAATAAAATATTTTAAATATGTAGTTATTATTAAAATCCAAAAGTATTATATATAGGCTAGTTGGCCTACTCATTATCTTGTTTAATTAATGTATTATTCCTGTATTTAATTTTAAATTGAATATATGTATAAAATAGTTATTTGTAATACTGAAAAATATTTTTATTGTGTAATACTCAGCATTGCTTTATTTTACTTTAGTTATTATTAATGTATTATTCTTGTATTTAATTTGAAATCTAATGCATAATATATTTATAATGCTGACAAAATGTCATATTTAATACTCATAATATTACAGCATTAATTAGCATTTTATTAATGTATTCATGTATTTCATTTTAAATTTAATGTTTAATTAAAAGAGCTATTTATAATACTGAAAAATATTTAAAACTCATTGCAGCATTAATTTATTTAAATGTAATTATTTATTTATGTGTTATTCATGTATTTAATTTTACATGTAATGCATAATTAAAATATTTATTAATACTACTGAAAATATTTAGAATATTTAGTGCTCATAATATTACAATATTAATATTTAAATGTAATTAATTTGTTTTATTGTCATTAAAATGGTTTGTTATCCATGAAAAATAACCTTGAAATTTTATTTCCAGGTAGTGCTATAGATTTCAAAACAATGGATGTTTTGCTGGACATCAGCTGTGCAACAAATCAAAATCAAAAAACTTTATTCTTAAGTTCTCATCACTTACAACTTGCTGTTGTGTTGGGATATTTATCTTCCCCTTTAAAAATATAGCCAGTGAGCAGCTATTGTTTATTTATGATGGGTGTCTTTGTTGGGGGTATTTTAGGAGGAGAAACTCAAGGCTGGACATTCATTGGTTTAAGAGAGCACATGAAGGAGGGCTTATTTATGAGTGCACAATGCATGCTTTCTTTTGAGCGCTGGGATGATTGATGTCTGTGGGGAAGTGTTATGTCAGTACGGGATAGAAAGATCTGAGGAGAGATGCTGGGAATAAAGAACGGCTGTCATGTAGGATGCCCAGGCATCGGTTTATTTATGACTTCTGTACGAGGAGGTGGAGCATGTGTGCAAATCATGGAAAAAAGTGAGAGAGAGAGAGAAATTGGAAAACAGATTTAGGGTCAGTGAGGCAGAAGATGAGGGCAGGAAAGCAATGAGAGGTGATAGAGGTTTAGTTTTAAGCTGGAACTGCGGCAGTATGCCTTCCCATAATCTCGCACTAACTAACTCCTATAGCAGGAAGTCAACACTGAGAGCCATGACAGCTGTCCTCAATCAGCTGTTAGTGAAACTTACTTGAGTGTGTGTGTGTGTGTGTTGAGTAGGATAGAGTTATCAGTCTGTGCGACCATCAGTGGCTCTCTGATGTGTCTGGAGAGCAGACTGTGTCTCGTGCTGCCATATAAAAAGTCATAAACACGTAGGTAACAGAGTTGGGCAGGAAGTGAAGAATTATCTGTTGCATTTGTGGGCATCATGATTGTGAGTGTGTGGGGATTTTTATTGACGAGTTAAGGATTCTGAGCATTTGTTTGGTGTTTTCAGCCTCTCAGCAACAGCACAATGTTTGTTGTGTGAATTAGCATAATGTCATTTCACATTAACATATATTCATAACGTTCATTTGAAGAAGATGCCTATTCCCATGATTGCTGTGCGTACTATGAAATTTGTGAAAAAGTTTTCCCATCCCGCAAGCCATTGCTGTCTCGTTGTCCCTGGAGACCATTGGAGGATGTTCATTCATGTTAACAAAGTCACGTCTGTCCGTGCTTTTGGACCGCCTGGTTCTGATCCAGGATCAGACAATTGCATTCACTTTCAGCTGATGAACTTCTAGTGTTTACACACACACGCACGGTGAATGTGAATAACTTCTTTGACTGCTGCCATATGTCAGTCTAATATGAACCTCACTATGTGTTTAGACTTCACACTTTAACAGCCAGTAGGAAGGTCGTAGTCACATACTTATCTCACACAGTCTACGCTATTTTTTAAAAATATAAATACATATATAAATACATACATATTTCTTTATAATTTAACAAAAAAAATGTTAATACATATATATATATAAATACATATATTAAATATAGATTGATTTTTATTCTTGATTTTTTTTTTTATCATCTTATTATTATTATTAATTATTATTTACACTTACTATTTTTCATAGGTCTTTACTTAAGCATTAATGTTTGACACTATTTTCAAAGCAAGCAGGCTTATGATGATCACCTTGCAAATGACAAAATGAGCAAAATGAACTTTGGAACCCAAACTATATTTAGGGACCTAAAGATTGTTGAGAAGCTCAGTGAATAATACAAAACAGTAATTTCAGAATATTGAAAAATATAAAATAAAAGATTTAAAATATAGTTATTTATAATACTGGAAAATATTTATATTTAGTATTAATAATATTACAGCATTAATGTATTTTAATTTTTTATTAGTGTATTATTAATGCATTTAATTTAATACATAATTAAAATATAGTTATGTATAATACTGAACAATATTTAGAATGTTTAATACTCAGAATATTACAGCATTAATGTATTTAAATGTAATCATTTATTAATGTAACATTTAATGCACAATTATAGGTATATAATACTGAACAATAATTATAATATTTCATACTCATACTATTATTATAGCATTAATGTATTTAAATGTAATTATTTATTAATGTATTTAATTTTAAATTGAATGTTAAATTGAACATAAAGTAAAATGTAGTTATAATACTGAACAATATTTATATTTAATACTATATTATCTTACAGTGTCTCTATTATCTTACAGTGTACTCTAATAATCTTACAGTGATAATGTATTTAAATTTAATTATTTGTTCATTTTTAATTAAGTGCATAATTAAATATAGTTATATATAATACTGAAAAATATTTATAATATTTAATACTCAATATTACAACATTAATGTATTTAAATGTAATTATTTATTAATGCATTATCCTTTTTTTTTTTAAATTTAAAGCATAATTAAATATAGTTATATACTGAACAATATTTATAATTAGTACTCATAATATTACAGTATTAATGTATTTAAATGATTATTATTAATATAATTATTTAGTAATGTGTTATTCATGTATGCAGTAAAGACATAAAATCAAACCTCTGCTGTGACATTGCTGTCAGGAGACAGTGTAACCTACAGTCTAGCACATGCTATACATGTTATAATCTATATTAGGCCTGTGGTTTGCACGAACAACTGCACTCCATCACTGTTGGGCTGAACGCTCCCCAAAGAGACTCATGTTCAAGTATGCTGAGAGTTTATTGTCTGCTGTTTTGACTGTGTGGGGAGAGGACAAGTACAGGAGGTCAGCAAGTAGCGCGCACAACTTTTCTACACCATGTGTTGCATTGTTTTAGAGGGTCTAGATGTGGTATAGAGGCGGGTTTGGTATGTTATGTGTCTGATGTGGTTTGTGTTGAATATGTCTGTAGGAGAGAGGAAAAAGGGTTAGGCTATTTTTATATATAGGGTCCTCTCGACAGCCATGATTAACCTCTGAACCTTATACACGGAGCCAGTGGTAACAGAACCCCTCATCCAGAGTGGCACAGAGAGAGAGAGAGGTATTTGTGGAGGGGGAGGAAGAGCGAGGAAAGCGCAGAAAAACAGAGAGAAGTAGTTTGTGGGGGGAAAGCTTGAATAAAATGTTGAGCCAATGCCAAACGTTTAGCCAAGTAAACCATTCACTTTGCATGGACAAGCAGAGTTCGAGGTCTCCTCTGAATACTAACAGAACCCACATTTTGTTTTCTCCCTTCTTTCCACATCTCAAGCGCTATTCTTGAAGGCTAGGACATGTTAACCTGACCCAGCTGTGCTTCACACTGGGTTCAAACATTGAATCTGGATTATAGGGTGTAATCACAAGTGTGCGGTTTACAATGCTTTGAAGGCATATATACACTCACTGGCCACTTTATTAGGTACACCTTGCTAGTACCGGGTTGGACCCCCTTTTGCCTTCAGAAGGTGAGTGTATATATATATATATATATATATATATATATATATATATTACAATACATTAAATGTATTTTATTTATTATAAATGTATACATTTTGTAAATTTATTCATATATATTAGTAGTAGTAGATTAATGTAATAATGTATTAATGTAATAAAGGTGTGTGTGTGTGTGTATAAATTATGACACATAGGACATTCTTAAGTCAGAAGACATTATTAAATGTATTTACATTTATATTTTGAATAGATATGTTTACATTTTGTAAATGTATTCATGTATATTTATTTTTATTAGTAGTAGTAGTAGTAGTAATATAGTTTAACTGGATGCATCATTTTTACAGAATATCATATAATATATAAAAAAGTAATATTGAAGAGTACAGCTGCTCTAAATGTGACTCATTCAGTCAGATTTTAAAGGCGTAATTGTTCTGAATTCACAGATACGTTCTATTCTGATGTAAGTCTTTACATTCTGCACTTGATTGTTAGAAAAACTTGTCTGTGTTAATTTTATAGTTAATTTTGCCATTGCTCTGATGCATCTGAGCGCAGAGGGTGACTTCAATGATGTTCATTTTGTTTGGCTTGTCTTTCCACATTGCTGACATAAGAAAACAGAGTAGAGTTTATGAGATGATAATGGTATTTTGGCATGGGCACTAACTCCTAAGTGCTATCCTGAGCACACAAAAACTTCTGGATATTTTACACTAGCCTGACTAGTGCACTGAATGTTTTGGTAGCCTTCACAGCCAAACATTAACCATGGAAATACCATCTGATACAATCACCAGTACCACCACATTACTTTCTGGTAAGGTTGTGTGTAGGATTTCTGCATATCAGTCAGGGTGGTCTGTTCTTTATCTGTGTGTTTACTGGGTCAGAGGGCATGTGAGGATTGAGTTGTTTGAATCTGAGTACAGATGTTGTTATGCTTAGATTTGTTTCGTTGTATTATACACAACACTTGTGACCCATTTGTATGTGTGTGTTTGTGTGTGAGAGAGAATATGTCATTTTTTTTCTCTTGTCAGTATTGCATGCATGTGCACATAGCCTATGTCTTTGTGTGTTTTTCTGCACCATGTGTGCCATAAAAGTCATGACCCTTTGGGGACGATGTTAGGAGGATGGCTTTTAAAGATGATAGCATTATTTTTAGTCCAAACACTTGGAGTTTAGTTGCACATGCCAAACACCATCTACTATGTCTCTCATTTACATTCAAGACTTGGTTGGATGTTTATGTCTGGTTCCCACAGTTTAAAATGACCTTTGCTTGTTCATCATTTACAAGTTAGCAACAAAAGAGGATGCTTTTTCATGAAAGAGCATTTTCAGCTGTGATTTGACTACATTTCCACAGATCCCTTCACCAGAGGACTAAATTAATATTTATGTGTATATTCATCTCCTGTTTTTATGTGGTGGGAATTAAAGGAAGATTACCCTGAGAGGATTTAGTGTTTTGTGTATAGCTGATTTAATTTAAGATCTTATTAAAGTTAATGTATCATTGTGCTCTCTCAGCTCTTTGGGTTATATATATATATATATAATTTTTATTCCCTCTCCCTCCCACCTTCCTTTTTATTTCCCTCTTTCTTCATGAGACGTTTCTTATTTGTTGTTATTACTTCCTTTGAGCGCTGGGCTGTTTTAGGCAGCGCTTTAATGAAGTAATGATGTTTGTGTCTTGGGCCGCAGACACGGAGGGTAAAATGAATGTAGTCCAGTAATTGCATGTTTTAGATTAGTGTCTGCAGCCTGAGGTCTCACAGAGGGGCAGGAGAAAGGGAGCAGATGCGAGGAGAGACAGACTGGGGGATGTAGGGAAGAAAGAGTGGGAAACTAAGTAAGACTGGAAATGAGATGCATCTTATTTATTTTGAGTTGATGATGAAGTTGGAATTCTAGTAGGTGAAAAGAAAAGAGAACAGTAATAAAATAGATTTTAGCGGTGCTAGCTTGTGCAAAACTCGCCGTCATGACGCTTGTGTGATATGCAGTTGCCAAGGTGTTATAGCTGGTTATGTTCGATGGTTACTTGTTAGATGGCTAAAAGTCTCTGATATTAGTATCTAGATATGAGTTAAGTCCATCCTTCAATGTAAGTGTAAGATTTTTATAATTTTTTTTATCTCGCTTTCAAGCGAAAATCTAATTGCTTAATTGAATACACATCTCCTAATATTCTTCTAATATTTATTATAAATAAATAAAAGTATTATATTTACTGCTACTACTGCTACTACTAATATGTATTATTATTATTAATTATTATTATTATTATTATTATTGCTGTTGTTGATATAAAATGTTTGTACATTTCTGTAGTTATAAAAAAATCAAATTAGAAATAAAATTATTATATTTACTGTGTATTATTATTATTATTATTAATAATAATAATGAAACAAAAGAGTTAGTTATGCATTTATATAGCAGTATGTTTCTAATATATTTAAGTATTAGTTTTCATATAATAATAATAATAATAATAATAATAATATATGTAAATATGATACTTAAAGGGGTCATATGATGCAATTTCAAATTTTCCTTTGTTCCAGAACAGTTCAACCCAAATACTCAGATGTGTGCAGCGCATTTTATGGAGTACTGTTTCCTGAACCTGCAGAGTAGCCTAGCCTACAATATTTAACCTTAAACCGCATAAACACATTGCATTACACCAAATACAGAGCATAATGATCTTTTTAGCAACGTCATATGACCCCTTTAAATTAGAAATAAATATATTACTGTATAAATGTATATCTAAGCCTTTTATTTAATTATTAATGATGTTGTTGTTGATGATGATATAAAGGGGTTATATACATCATAAATAAAAGTATTATATATAATAACAATAACAAAATTAAAATATGCATTGTTGTTGCTAATATTAATATTATTATATGTAAAAAATAATGTTTAAATATAATTAGAAATAAATGTTACTTAATGTACAACTAAAACTAATGTACAACTAACCCCAGTGTTGTTAATAATAATAATAATAATAACAAAAATAATAATAATAGCAATAATAATAATAATAATAATAATATCATTATATTGTTGTTGTTGAGTATATACTGTACTATATCCTCTAATAAGAGTTTGTCAAATATGTTTATAGTTTTATTATTGAAATCCCTAACCTATGTACTATACAATAGTAAAGAGAGAATAATGGGTTGCAGGGGTTGACTTTGGCCATTTAGGACCCTTTCATTAAAGTGGCTGAGCTCCCAGATGGAAACATTTACAAGCAGAGGAGGACTGGACCCCTGAGAGAGAGCGAGAGAGAACAGCACAGCATGACGGCAGAAAAAGATGAACACATGCAGAGAGAAAAGAAAGGGGAACAGTATCATCCATGCTGAAGGAGAGGAAACGCTCCCCTCCCTTCCTCAGTCACACACTCCATGCTGAAGCTCTACCCAAATAACGCGGTGTTCCTCTGATTCTGTTATGCAACACGGAACTGGATGATCATGTGCTATGTTTAATATGACTTTTAAAAAGGCTCATGTTGTCAGGCTTTCCCCTTTTGCTAAACTGAACTGTATCCTAAAATTGTCCTGTGCAGCAGCCGTCACCTGAAACTCTGAATGAGTCCAGGCGTCTGAAGTCTGATGTCATCTAATCCTGTTCTCAGAGAAAACAGGGTTCAGCCCTCCTCCCTACCTCACGGCCTACACTGGCCATTACCATGCTAGACTGCATTATGGGTACTTTTGAAATGCTCGGCTGCCTTTCTGATTAACCCCTGCTGTTGTGATCCTCACATGTGACAAAACCAGTGGACGGTTTAAACCCAGTTTTGAACTTCATGGAGCATTTGTAACATACAATCAGGTTTATTGTGCATTTTTTAAGTTTTGAAGGAAGTAACATCAAGAATGAATACAAGTAAAACTGTAATTGCAAAACAGTTTCTCTTTCCTCCTTCTCTCAGGTTCATCATTCTAAGCGCAGATGTGCTGGAAAAGCCATTATTCTGACAGGCCAACGTGCTCCGACGGACACTGAGGTCCAGTTGTACCAGAGAGTCCTACAGCAGCAGGGGTATCGAGTGGATCAGGCCCGTTACGCAGAGACCAGCGCCTCACTCAGACAGGGCAGAAGAGGTGAGGGGG
Organism: Sinocyclocheilus rhinocerous; assembly: GCF_001515625.1. Taxonomy (NCBI): domain Eukaryota; kingdom Metazoa; phylum Chordata; class Actinopteri; order Cypriniformes; family Cyprinidae; genus Sinocyclocheilus; species Sinocyclocheilus rhinocerous. The sequence continues at coordinate 214,731 of NW_015624564.1, read as the reverse complement.
GACATCCTGTCCTTTTGTATGTAAATCCAAGTTATATTTGGAATACTACTGTAGTACTTACTGCATAGTATACAGTACACTGAATGCTGCCTATTTTTGTCTTCTTGTATGTAGAAAGTGTATGAATAATCAGCACTTCAAACTATACACGGTTATCACATGACCTAATTCAGCAAGCATGCAGGTTAGCAGCTCTAACATACAGTACAGTAAATGTTAATTTAGCATTTTTAAAGGAGTAGTTCACCCAGAAAATGTTCTTACCCGCATGCCATTCAAGATGTAGATGAGTTTGTTTGTTTTTTCATCAAAAAAGATTCAGAGAGATTTAGCATTACATTATTGCTCACCAATGGATCCTCTGCAGCGAATGGGTCCAAACAGCTGCTAAAAACATCACAATAATCCACAAGTAATTCACATGGCTCCAGTCCGTCAATTAATGTATTGTGAAGTGAAAAGCTGTGTTGTTTGTGAGAAACAAATTTTTGTTAAATATTTTTAACTTTAAACCGTGACTTCTGGCCAAATTCCATAATTCATAATATAATGAATTGAGGACTCGTATTTTAGTCAGAAGCAACAGTTTGAAATTAAACCATCTTAATGGTTTATTATGCTTGACACAATGTGAATTGATGGACTGGAGTCGTTTTGATTAATTATGGATTACTGTGATGTTTTTAGCATCTGTTTGAACTTTCATTCTGACGGCACCCATTTGCTGCAGAGGATCCATTGGTGAGCAAGTGATGTAATGCAGAATTTCTTCAAATCTATTCTGATGAAAAAAACAAACTCATCTACATCTTGGATGGCCTGAGGGTTAGTCAGTTTTCAGCAGATTTTCTTTTTTGGGTGAACTATTCCTTTAATCCAATTTTGTGTTAAATCATGGCTGAAATTACTTATGTTTCATTTGCTGCACTGGGACTGGAAGCTTAAGTAAGTGCATTGCAATATGGGATACAATATTCTGTGCAGTGTATTGTCACTGCACCTTTTGATGTATGTAATAGGACATCTGTGTTTAATTATGCATACAGAATATTTGCATATAATACACAAAATACGTGCTGCATACAAAATCTATACTAAAAATATGATGTTAGTGTGCTGTTGAGAACATAGCTCACATATGCATGCATGCTTTAAACTGTATGGGCTCAGGACAGATTGGGTATGTTTAGAATGGCATGCTACCAACTTCTATTTTTGCACCACATATCACAGTATGCAAATTTTCTGGATGCATGGAATGCCTGCTGTGAATTACTAAATTCACCAAAATGTGTAGTATACAACCTAAGCATGCTGCAAATGCAATGCACTTGACATAACCATCCTTTTCTAATGTGAGGAATGAACTGGAAGGGATGTCAAAAATAAATATAATCCACTTTTATCATTGTATTCACCTTATTTGATTGAACTGAATTTTTTAGTTTAACGCATAATTAAATGAAATGGGAAATAATTGTTTATTTCCAAGACGGATGTCATTTGACAACAATGAAGCATACTACTGTTTGAAATATTTACTGTTGAATACTGGGTGGAGTTTTTCACATAATTTTTTTGTGAGTATGCAGTACATCGTACATACTGTATAGTACGTAGTATGCAAGTATTCCAACCAACTCTGACTTGATTCTTGTGTGTCTTATCTATGTTTTGTGTGTATTATGTGAGGTATCATTGATTGGTTTCCAGGGACCATAATTTAGTGATATACTAAAATATTTGATCACAGAAGAATGCTGCTATTGACCAATCAAGAATGAAGTATTCCAGAGAGTCGTGTAATAAAGTGCACTGTTGTGTGCTGCTGGCTCGTGAACACAGAGGTTTGTTGTTCCTGTCCACCGTCAGGTTATTCAGGGGTTAATTTGGTCTCCAGCTCAGTTTAAGCACTGCTTCAAGGTCACAACTGGGGTCCTAAAACCTTCCTCCCCTCCTCCTCCTCCAGGTCATGACTGGACACAGAGAGGTGACTGAGATGGAGGCCTCTCTAGTGAACTGTGTAAATGTCTTTCACGTACATATAGCTCCGACCATTGATATTTGGTTATGCCATATTCATCCTGATATTTATATTGATGCATACAGTAGTATTATACAACTTTATTACCACAAATTGAGATTGAGTTTAATGTTATTTTGAGCCCTTTCTTCAATATAAAAATCCTTTTTTTTTTCTCTCAAAAGAGTTATTTTGACAGTTTGAAAGCCACATTTCCTGAATGAAGTATGTAATGGCACATTATTGTGGGTGAAAAAAATACAAACAAAATACAGTGAGGTCCAAACATCTGAGACCATTAGTGAAAATGCTTCTATTTTACATTTTTCCAAATGAATACACATTTTGACAAAATGACATAGGTGTCAGCATACCAATTTTAGTGAAAAGTTTTAACTAGACCTAGAAATTCGATTTTTACATAAAATAATTTAATTTACTAAAATTGTTTTAGATTTTCAATATGACGTTTTAAACAACTCTTTACACTAGTTTAGTTTAGTTGAGACCACGCAAGTATGTGCATGTGTATTATGTGATGAAATAAGCAGGTGTTTGTTTACCGCTGCGGACAAAGACAGGTCTCGACAGCTGTCAGTCAGGTTGACGGGCTGGCCTGCAAACACATCAAAAACTTTGAGGTCATCAGGCCAAAAGCTCTACCCAAACAACTTTACCAGAACCATACAGAGAGACATTACTGATAAAACACACACTCATCTTAATGCCAGGAACGCTGGAGGCATCAGTGAGCCTTCCAGTGCTTTCCATTATTGGCACATGAAACAACTCTGATAGCGTGTGTGTGTATATGCATGTGTGTAAAGGGTTTTATGATCATAGATTTACACGTGGTGACAGTTAGAGTATGTAGTCAGTACAGATCGTAATAGAGATGCTTATTTAACTATGGCTTGTTTGGTATGCAGCACTTAAAAACTATAGTTTAGGTTTTGGCCTGGAATACCACTGGGAACCATGGGAAAACAGTCAAGCAGAAACATTAAAATGCATTGAACTGATTAGAAATGATGAGCTGTTAACAGAATGTAGAATGAGCTGAAATTATCATGATTGTATCAGGAGAGACACGAAGGCTGATTTCCCATGATTCCCTTTGGCTATAAACAGTACTTCCTGTTGTTTGGGCTGGGACGGCACTCAGGCACAAATGTTTGGACTTTATGCCAAATACACACCAGCCCATTTCCTGGAGCGATGCTGAGTACCACAATAACTACCAGATGTGCTTTTCCCAGTTTCTCTCTCTCTCAAAGAATTTGAAGTTTTATTAATTCAATGGTTCAAATTTCTGTAAGCATTAAACATTACACATGCACATACAACTTGATTTAAGAGCATGTTCCTGAATCAACATCCTTTTGGTCTTAGATTGGATTAGTTAGTTGGAATTTGATTATTTTTATTAAAACGTATTATATATGTATATATTTATTTATTTAATATTTCTGGTTGGTTAATCAAGGCAGTATAAATTACATTTGACAGCTGTCATGTACTGAAGCATGTGACTTAATACATATCCTGTTTGAAGTGAGCTGATCATGTTGACATCTAGATGGCTAATTGGGCCTCCGAACCTCTGGTCTGGAATTTGGTGAATTAAAACGACACTCATAAATCATATGTGTTTGCATGCAGTGAGGTTGTGTAGGGGGCTATGTGTCTTTGATGTCTTGTCAAAGCCATGAATGCCCCTCCTTTAATTCAAAGCTGCATAAAAGAAATTAAAAAGTTAAAAGAATGTCAAGTATAGATGAAGGCAGCGAAAGGAAAATTGGCTGTGCCTCAGATTCGTCCTGACTGCGTGTAGTGTTGCCACAGCATTATGTAATCCACGTTTGTCCTCATTTTTAGGTCTGTAAAAGGTCTGCACAGCTATTGGCCTTATTTATTATAAGAGCTAAGATTTTTTTCAAGTCTAAAGCTTTCTTTTTTATTTTCATGTTGTGAAAAGACAGACAGCCTTACTTAAGGTTTTGTGTTACTTTTTGCAGTGTTTATTTAGCTATACTTCAGGGATTATAGTCCCCAGACGTGAGCTAAATATGACAAAACCTCCCTTTGGGGACATTCAGGGATGTCCTAATTTGGAAAAACTATTTATCAGTAAAGTTTTGGTATTTCAACATTTCCAACAGAAATGTCTTTCACTTAAAAACAAAAATAAATTAATAAAAATAATAGAAAATAAAATAAAATAACATTTTAAAATGACGTTAATAATAATAATAATTATTATTATTTAATAATTGTTGTTGTTGTTATATTATATGTGGACAGAGATGTCTTCATTTGAAGAAAAAAAAAGTTGAAACAAATGTCCTAAACTTATGTAAGATATTTTTGATTGATTGATTTGTTTGTTTGTTTACTACTACTACTACTAATTATTTTTATTTTGTTTTATTTTATTTTAGTTATTTTTATTTATTTATTGTAAATAATAGCCAGTAGGTTGCTGCCTATTTAGACCACACATAATTGAATTTAATGGGGCCTTTAAATTATTAAACGGTTGTATACGGGTAGGGTTTGTATTTGTCTGTAGTTGTAATTAAAATGAATTCTATGAGTCTATGTCCTCATTTAGACAGCAGAAAATCTGTGTGTGTGTGTGTGTGTCACTGCCTTAATCCTCTGTTTCTGGCAAACTGTCATCAACACGTAGTCAACGCTGATCTTGCCATCCTTTTTTTCTTGCTTTATATTTATTAGAACTTGATTTATTAATTTTTTTTGCATTTACTTAATCTCTTGCTAAATATATTCTCCCTTGAACACAGATGGAAGAGACTGGTCCGTCTTAATATGCCTAAAGGGCTCTGAAAAAAGTTGCCTGCGAAAAATCAACTTCGCCCATCCACAGCACCGCCAAAGGGTAAGACCACCCACTCCCTATAGCCTATATCCAGCGCTCTTGAAGAGATTCCAGTTTATGATGCAATGTAATGCATAATAATTTTAAAAATATGGTGTATTATAGATATGACACTGAGAAGGAAAAGCAAACAAACGCTAAGTGCTAATGCCAAATGCTTTTTGTTTGAAATGCATGTGAAATAAGATCTGTTCCAGAGATTCAAAGGGAATGTTTATAGAAATCAGGACGCAATAAAACATTCCAGCATCCTCAACTCCTCTGATCTCACGCTCTAAATGCAGAAAACCTGTCTATAAGAGCCTGAACCATTCTTGTATTTTACTTACAATTCATGTGAAACCTGTATTTAGTAATGCTCATATAATGATGAGATTTGCTTAAATATCCCAGCTGTTGTGAGTCTCCTGGGCCAGTTATAGTTCTGGACGTGATCCAAGAACAACTGCTACTTACTGCCTCAGTTATTAAATCACTCTCGTTCATAAGCTGTTTGTCATCTCACGGGATCTTAAAGGGGTCATATGATGCTTTTTTAAAGATCATTATTTTGTGTATTTGGTGTAACAGAATATGTTGACATGCTTTAATGTTCAAAAAACACATTATTTTTCAAATACTGTACATTTTTGCTTTCGCCTAGAAACACACAGCGTCTCCCTGACATGGCTGCTTCAGCACTAACTGCAGTTACTGAAATCACGCCTTCTTTCTTTGCGTGCACATTTGGGCAACTTCAGGGATCTTATCTATGCACAATCAGCTTGTAACACTCCAAAGAGAAAGGAAAACTTGAAATCGCATCATATGACCCCTTTAAGGCATTACCGAAGGCTGACTGTTTTAAATGTTTTTAAACTATCCGTTATGGTGGTCTTGGTTAAACTCTGACCTCTGATCTCCAAATCTCCACACAGGTTAACATAATACCAGCCTTTGCAGGAGTGTTTCTGGACATGGGTGGAGTCTGCCGGTTTCTGACGGACAGCCAGTTGTCAGGTGAGCAGCAATGTTCTAAGCATTTCTTTAACACAGATACTGAGACAGTAATGTATTTTTGCAGCCACAACATTTTTTTTCATTTCAGTTTCGAATGACTTTGTTCCGTGGAAGACAAAAGGAGATGTTTTACAGAATGTTCACACTGCTCTTTTCTGTACAATGAAAAAGCTTCATAAAATCACCATAGCCCATAGAATGTGCACTATATTTCAAGTATATTGCAAGAAATTTACTTTTGTGCAAAAAATCGGATGGGATATTTCTCATAAAAATGAAGTTTCTGTCATCATTTATTCGCCTTCATGTGGTTCCAAACTTGTATGAATTTCTTTCATCTGTGGAACACAAAGGAAGATATTTTTTAACTGTTTTTGTCTTTATAATGAAAGTCAATGGGGTCCAAACAGTGTTATTGTAGTATTATTTATATTAATATTTTGAATTTGCTTTTATTTTTATCTTCTCAGTTTTATTTCAATGACCAAAAATGATTTTTAATAGTTTTAGTTTTAGTTAACAATAACAGCACTAGATCCAAAACAACCGCTTTGGACTCCACTGGATTTCATTAGATTAACAAAAATGTTTTTTTAAAATTCCTATTGTGAGAATCCTTTGTAATAAAGCATCGTTAAAAAAAGTCCAGTCTCAATTTACCTGACGTCTCCTACAATGCAGTGTGTGTCTGTGACGCACTTCTGTCAGGTGTGTATTGGAGCGTTTTAAGCTTGTCTCTGTAATTACTTATAAAGGTCAGTGTCAAGGGTGATATTTATCGTGAGTAACTCTCTGCTGCAGGGATATTAAAAGGCAAGTGCACATCATAAATGCCATTTAATAACAGCCATAGTGAGTTATCGCTTCTTCAGAAAGTTGCTTTTTTCTTATATGTCAGAACGCTGCATTACAAAGCTCTTTGAACTTGATCACGCTTAATTTTACTGCTTTGAACCAATTATGATCATCACTTCTGAAAGACCTCAGAGGAGAAGGATAACAGTGCCTACTTTGTGACAATAATGACCGATTTTTCACCCGCTGCCCCTGCGGCATCAAGACCACCCAGCTTCAGAAAAGGAGGCTTTGTCTCCGACTCTGAAACAATATTGTCCTTCCTGTTGGCCCGACGCCCACAGAAACACGAACAATTGAGTCCTGGTGTTTGGGGTTTGGCTAGGCCAGGTTGTGTCCTCTTTATAACGGTATCTGAAGGCAGGCGTACTGTAGAGTGCACAAATATACACATAACATGGACGGGTCAGTGACCAAGTTGAATGTAAACTCCGCATAGCTCACACACTTGGGTAGGGAGTCAGTGACCGGGACTTTGGCAGAAGCGCGGGTTATGGAGATCTTGATGTTTTTCCAAGTGTTTCATTGGGGTTTGAAATGTGGCCCAATGCTGGTGTGGCATGTGGTTTAACTGAACGAGGTTTGTAGATGTGTACTATAGACATGTTTGAGAATATTAAGTATTGCTTGAGTTGTATGGTGTGGTGACATTCTTTCTCTGAGGCTGGAGAGACATATGTGTGTGTTTCTGATTAAATGGTGACTGGAATCACTGAAGGAATTTTCATTCGCACAGTACTGCCAGAAAACCACTCACTTACTCAGACATGCTGAGCTGTGCATGTGCTGATATGAAGACTAGTAAACACACACATTGACTTCTGTTCGTCTTGAATTAAGTTATAATTGCAATCAGGTGATCCTAATCACAAATAGTGATCTGGGTGTAGCCATGGTAGCTACCTTGCGCAATGCCACAGAAATACAAACCCAGAGAATGACAATGTCATGTGACCCATCATTTTTTGACTGCTTAAAATTGAGCTCTGCCATCACAGGATTAAATTATATTTTAAAATATATTAAAAAAGAAAACAGGTATTTAAACTGTAATAATCTTTCACAATATCACAATATCGTTTTCACCATATTTTGATCAAATAAATGCAGCCTTGGTGAGCATAAGATACTTTTTTTTTCAAAAACATTTAAAAATCAACCTTGTTTTAATCAAATTCTGAGGCAGAACTGCACAACTTGATGGCGAAATGTAGTCCCAGAATGAAAGTCATTCCAACATGGCAGACCAATCAAGAAAATTGTAAATTATGAATAAACCAACTTTTTTGACCTAATATTTGTGTGTGCTGTGTATTTGTTTGTTAAGACTAACATGCAGTTAGCTTAGCATAAAATTCTATTGAAATTATTTATGATTAGAGTCTCTTGTGTGCTTCACATTTGTGTTGCCTATGTAGACTTATGAGGTTACATGTCTGTTACCTATGTAGACAGTTAGGAGTAAGGCAGCTCACTATGTTTTAGAACAGAGCTGCAGTTTATGTATCACAGAAGCAAAGCCTGCATGTGAGAAATGTGGCCAGACCCAATGATTTAATAACGTGGTATCTCTAGACACATGTCTGGAGGTCTTTGTGGAAAGAATTGAAGTAGCTTTGGCCTTCATGTCGATACATGTGCTGTGTGTCTTCCTCACAGAGGAAATCAGTGTGCCAGAACTCAGACTCTATCCACTTCTCCCGTCTGTTTTCCATCTCAGGAGTGACATTACCAATACGTCCTTCTGCCTGCGCTTTTTCCACATCTCCACAAGAGGGAACCCCAAATGCTGCTGAAGATGAATGGTAAGCCATGTCACATCTGAAGGAAATGGCCAACCAAAAATGTTACAATGTCAATTTTCTCTTCAGCGTTATTGTGATTGTATCCTACAGGAGGCGGCCAATCACACTCAGCTATTCGGACATTCAGAGCATGAATGCCACCATAAACGTATACGTCTTGGTTACTTCGGCAACACCGCTGACCGCTTTTGTCCACCGCACAGCCTTGGTCAAACCCCACTTGGATAAAACTAGTTATGCCACCGAGGTAAGAAAGCATTCTCCTTGAAGTGAAAGCTGTAAAACGATTACAGTTAAAATAAAACAATATCTGCGTCTCAATACTCAAATGAGCTTAGAAATGATTATTAGGTGCCTTTTAGCTATTTCAATAAGCTTTTATATTTTTAAATCAGATCAGATTTCAGTCTTAATATTGCAGTTTGGATCCCTGTGCTGCCGTTTACTGGTGATAAAGGCTTGGCTAGGCATTAATTCCCCATGTGATGTTTATTAGGCCTCCACAGCTGCGAAACACCGCTCTCATTGCAGTTTAACGTCCTGTGTGTGTGTGTGTAATGCCAGATTACTGAAGAGGCTTCAGTCAGAGTCTTGTAAACAGCTGGAGGGCACATTGAGATCTAATAAAACCCAGATCATGTTTACTGAGTTGATAAAAGAGCCCCGACAAACAAGCAGATCACAATAAAGTCTTCATAAAAGTCTGCTCGTTCCCCTCTGGTTCTTAGTGTGTGAGTATGATATAGAGCACTATCTTATGCAAAACTTAGTGTTGGACCACTTGTGTGCAACAGTGTGTGTGTCCTTGTGACAAAACTTCCCTTTGGTGACATCCTCATTAGAAGTAAAAAAAATTAAATAAAGCTGTATAATACAGCTAAATCTATATATGGGTCAAAGATAAGACATCCCATTTTGGTGAACACATCAAATTAAATTCACAAAAGTGATTTTATATACACAGAATGCATATATGTACAAATTAAACAACGTACTCATTGTGGCCTGCACTTACTAAAATATATAAAAGAACAAGTGATAATACTGAATTTTATTATATTTTAAATGATTAAAAACTTCTTGCTGACTAGTAGGTAAAACCTAGTGGTTTGAGGGATAGTGATAGTTGTAGTGATATCTGATTAGTGAGATCGCTATTGAGGAGCCACGCCCCTAAGCAGGGGGTTTGGGACTGTGCAAGTGTTCAATAAAGTTCAGTTGAGTACCTGCTAAGCTGTGTGATCAGTACGCTGCCTCGGCTCATCTACGAACGCAACAATAGTGGCAAAGAAGGGGAAAGATTCAAAATGACAATGATTTGGTATTTTAGGGCAGCACTGTGATTCTTAAATAGTATTTTAATGTCATCTAATGATTTTTGTTCTAAATATTCCTGACAAGATTTTTTGGTACAAACTACTGTTACACTGAATTATATTTTTCTGTAAATCATGGTAAAAAATATATGATAGTCATTATTTTTTGCTCAGAGAAAAATAAAACAGGGCACATTCTAATGCATGAAAAAAAATTAAAGCTGCATTAAAATGTGATTGATGGTGTTTGAAAAGCCATTTTTTGTTTTTTAACCATATGTACAAATTAATTGGGGTTCATGATTTATTAGCCGTTGACTGTAGTAATAGACTATTGTTCTTCTACTGCCCTCTAATGGCTGCGCTCTGTCATCACGCTTGGAAAGGTTTCTCTGTCACGACTTAATGTGTTGATACTAGTATGTGTGCAAATCACTCATAAAGTTAATAAAATACATACTAATATTTTTAGTACTCACAAACATTCTTGAAATCAAACACTGAGATGTATTAAAGTTGCTATTAGCTACATAGGCCACACACTATGCAAAATTATTAACATGACATAAGCCGAATTGGTAAATTGACAGTTTTTGACTTCAAAATAATTGCGGCTATATAAGTGTTTTACCCAGAAATTAACATTTGAAAATGAAGTTTTAAATGACCCTTTAACTGTCAACAAGTCTCAGTATGGTTTGTGTGGTTATCGAGTTAAAAAGGATAAATCTCCTTTTTTGAGTTTTTGTCTTAGTTGCTGTATCTGCAGCTGTAGAGGTATGAATGTCTGCCATTGTTAAAGCAGTATTGATGAACAGTATTTCTGGTGTTGAAATTGCAGTGTTCTGCTCAATCTGTTTAGAGAGGCTGAATGATGAAGTAATGAGATCTCTGTTTGCCTCTCAGCTTTTAGTTTATGTACTGCGTCAGACTGATTTGGACTCCTCTCTTTCAGTTGCAGGTATTCTTTAGAGAAAGACTGGGTCCTGTTCTCTCTCATAAGGCCATTGAGCACATGAATCACGTCATCAGTGGCATCCTGAAAGCTGCTTTATTAACCACAAAGGACGGCAGCTCCTCGCCCAGGTCAAAAACACACAATTCAACCAGAAAATGACCACATTTTTAAAAGGAAAAAAGAAAGTTAATTTTTAAAGAGTGTATTATGCTAAGTTTTTAAGCATATTTAAACCTGATGAAGTTTTGTGAAATTAAGAACTTTTTTAAAGTACATAATTTAATTAATTAAATTATTAAATTAATTAATATTTTTACATAAAAAAAAAAAAGCCATTATTATTATTATTATTATTATTATTATTATTAATAATTTTGGGGCGAATTGTAATTATATGGTATGCATGTGTTTTGATCAGTGAATTTGTAAAATTTAGTTTTTCTGTGTTGTTTCTTATAGGTGTCAGCTGTGTTTTCAGTTAATGACCTTCTCATTGCACTATAACTCTTCTCTTCATCCGGTAGTGGTGAAGGTAAGGATAAACACCCACTTTGAATTTTGTTTGATGAGGATAGATGCTGAAAAATTACACACAACTGTACAGTAGATGATCTCCCATGCAAGCTCTCAATTTGACCACTAGATGGCAGCATATTAATACACATTCACATTTTTTATTTGTCTGCTCTCTTTCGGTCTCAGCTTCAGACTGATCTACACTTTGACGGAATGAAGGACCCTCACTTTGACGGACAGATAGCCAAAGAGTATATGCTGGAGGATGTGCTGAAACTGCTTTTCCCAGCATGCAGCAGCGAGGCTGTGGAGCCTAGTTTGCCATTTAGAACAAAGGAAGAGAACCAAAAGGTAAAACTCGCTTCAGTTTTTTCTCGTATTACCATATGCAAGTGAACTAATTAACACAATTTTTCATTAATTATTACTGTTATTATTTTTTTAAAGGACGTAATGGAAGTATTTTTTTCTTGAAAGGACGCATGCAAAAATGTTTCAGTTACTGAAGCTATTGTATAAATATGGAGAAATGTCAAATGACAGGTTTTAATGAGATAAAGTTTGTTTTCGGCTAGTCTGATCTTAACATGTTTGCCCCATGAAGCAACTTGCACCATGTAAAATAAAACAGCTTTTTTTTTAGAACACTGATGTGACTGCTGTAATTTCATTTCATTTCTATTTCAATAGAAAACATGAGCAGATTTTATGAAACATGAGCAGAACAAATTTCATAAATCCATGCATGTTTCTTTCACTCTCATACAATACTTGTCTCCGTTAAGAAACCTGAAAAAAAAAAAAAAAAGACCTATCGGGTGATTATTCTCTTTTAGTCATTATTATTAATAATAATAAAATAATGATAATAATACATTTTGATTTACAATCAAATGGATTGCTGTCAAATAAACATTTGCATTTTCCTGCAAAACGAAATGTCAGAATAGCATAATTTCAGATATTCTTGCATTTCTAAATGTTACTTTTTTCCTAAAGAAAACTTGATGTTAAAATGAAAATATAAATATATATTTATTTTTTACATTTAAATTATTTTATTTATTTATTTGTTTGTGGAGCCAGTGAAAATATAGACAATTAATTTCAGTCAACAACAACAAAAATGTTTTTCTTAAATGGTTTTATCATTTCCCATGCTTTTCCCATGCTTTACAAAGTCAATTTGTATTTATTTTGTTCCTTTTCATTTTTGTTGCTTTGTAAAATGCAGTCGTTTTTTCAAGTATATCAATAGTGTTCATTGTTGTGGTCTAATTATTTGAACTTGTCATGCAGTACGGTGACTGTGAAGGGCCAAACGCTCTGTGTCTGCCTCCAGATGAGATGCATTTATTGCAACAGTTTAATCAGCACCTCAAGAGACCAGGACCCTTTCAGCTGGTAAAGACACATTTTATGCACTTTGAAAGATACTCGTATTAGCTATAGCATATTGATGACTTCAAAGCTTATTAATATGGACTAACAGGCACAAGTGTAATTTAATTGGATTTAATGTAACATTAAATCAGACTTGTTTAAAGACTATTTCCATGTAAAATGATCACATGATAAACCTGTATGTCCTTGTTGTGCATTTTTGTCTGTTAAATAAATCAAGTGTGTGTGTGTGTGTTGGCAGCTCTACCCTACATGTCCTCTTCCTGACGATCCTCAGCATGATCTAATCCAGACAGAGTCCCTCAGTGCACAGGATTATGGATGGAGACCAGCTCTCATGGCCCTGCTCCAAGAGCTCAGCCTTTACTACACGAGAAAACATCAGACTGAAAGGTTACACACACACACACACAATCATATACTTACACAACACGACATATTTGCAGATTCCCCAGATCATATCATCAAACCTTATGCTTTCTCCAGCGATGAAATGAGTTATGCTGCAGGCGTGCAAAAATCCTGCAAGGGTTCCGGAGATAATATAATACAAATCATTATTTTATATTCAGTCATTCTTAATGGTGACCTGTTGATTTAAGTCTGTGGTGCTTTGGGTCACCTGCAGTCCAGTCAAAACATTTATTTTTACAGATTTTTTTCCCACCCACAATAACTCCCAAACCTCCTGATGTCTTACTTTTATATATTTCTTTTGTTTTGTTTTTAATTGTCTCACTCTTACACTGTGGTGCTTTGGGTCACCTGCAGTCCAGTCAAAACATTTATTTTTACAGATTTTTTTTCCCCACCCACAATAACTCCCAAACCTCCTGATGTCTTACTTTTATATATTTCTTTTGTTTTGTTTTTAATTGTCTCACTCTTACAAACTATCTGTCCAATAATAATACATTTGGAACTATTTACAGTCAAATAAACATTTGCATTTCCCTGCAAAAGTATAGACATAACATAATTTCAGATATTCTTGCATTTAAAAATACTTTTACCTCTTCTAAAGGACACTTCATGTTAAATAAAAATATAAATATATTTTTTGCCACATTTTAGCAACTTTATTTCGTTTTGTTTTGTGGAGCCAGTATAAATATAGACAAGGCAAGTACAAATCTGTACAAAAAAAACATTGAGCCATATTGATGTTATCTGTGATGATTGGGTTTGTGTGCTGGATGGTGGGAAGTAAATTGTCTGCATCTGTCTGGCTGGTTGGGAATCCAAACCGGGACACAACTCTGTTCCATGATGATATAACGGTCTTTGAGCATCTTACTTCATTGATTGATTGTCTTTCAAACAAATTAAGATGCTTTTTCAAGCCAGCACTGATTGTTTTTATATGTTAAAAAGAGGAGGGAAAGCCATAAAAGGCTCGCTTTTGCTATTCCTGGAAAAAAATCTACTAACGTCCCATGCTTCCAATCACCTGCGTTTAACAGACCATTATAGAGCACTTGCTGAGTTTCCTACTAAAAATGACTGTGTTTTCTATAATTCCAACAGCTTGGATGACCCAAAGAGCCCAGAGGCTTCAGACCCGCTGTCAAGAAAAGGCAAGTAGCATGTGGTAACATATTAGCCTGACTATGTGAATTACAAATACACATTTGATTTGTTTTTATAAAACACCAACTGTTTTTACTTAATATGAAAATACTAATCAACTATTAAATGTGCCTTACTCCTATTTTCAAGGGAGGTGTGTTGATCCCCACCTGAGGCAGTTGTACACAAACCCTCCGATGGTGCTGATGCCAGCGTTTAATGCATGGGAGAAGGAATATCGAGCTGAGGTTCCGTTTGATGTGATCACCATTCGTATCCGACCAGAACCAGTCAACCCTCATTGCCACATTCACCTGGATGAACATCGTGGACCCAGGTAAACCAAACACAAAGGGTATAACCACAAACTCAGCTGACACATTGTAGAATTAAATACTGTGGCATTAAAATTTAGCATTACAGATTAAGTTTTGTGGTCAAAAACATGAAAACTTCACTGTATGGGCTAAGCAACAGTGTTGTGAAACAGCAGCTTGAGCTGGGAAATAATGAACAAAGGCTCTGCGGTACGGTAGTGCCGTCGCTGCCTTTTTCTTGGTAATCAGATCTGGCTTCTTATGTGTCAGCTCAAGCTCACTTCACCATTTGATTGATTTATCAGATTAATTTATGAATTTACTTTCCCATGCCTGGCGAGTCACACGCATACATTTAAAATCCCTGATTACTGCCTATTAGACTCTCTTACAGCCTGTAATCTCTAATACTCACAGAAGGGGAAAAAAAGCTTTTACATATTTAAAGCTGACCCTGACCCAAGATTATAACAGGAGGCTGAAGTATTGGGCATTTATTTGGGGTTTAATAAAGAAATTATATGATAAAAAAAAAAAAAAGAGTAGCCAACAAATAACATGGCCATGAAAAATAAATGATTGTTAGTGAGAGATTAAATTAAATGATTAAAATTACACTAAATTATTAGTGAGAGAATTTACTAAGTAAAATTAGGTAAAATTAATAATGTACATGTTAATAATGATAGATAGATAGATAGATAGATAGATATTTTCAACATAATACTATTTTCAACAAGATTTTAGGTCAAATTAATAATGTATGTGTTAGTCATATTAGATAGATGGATGGATGAAGGGGTAGATAGATAATATTGTTTAAAATACATAAATTGTACAGTAATTCAGTTATTCTGCATTCAGTTTTTTGCAGTCTAATGTTTTGTCAGGCAACTTGTAAAATGTCTAAAATAAATGATTTTATTCAAAACAAAATATTTGAATTATAATGATTATTTCATAAAATTATAATTTTGTACTGTACAAATCTATGAAATATTATAAAATATTTAATTATTTTAAATGACTGAATCAACCTGACTTCATTAGATTATACCGTAAAAGTAATGGTTTAGATCACATAAATAACAACTTTATATAACAACTGCAAGTTTTCATTTTTTTTTTTACAATAAAGCGTTTCAGAGAAAGGCTTAATAGTTAAGTTAATATTTCTACACATAGAAAGCAAAGGGTTGACTGATCCGTCTGCGAGCAGTCTGGCCTGTCTCCTTTCTCAAGGTTTTGTGAAAGCACAGCCTTATTTGTCCACGAGTGAGGGGTCACCTGTTGACTGGGACGCAGTTTTAATCCACAATAATCCTCCTCTCCTGTCACGACATCAGTAACCCCAAAAGCAAAGGGTATGTGTGTGTGTGTTTGTGAAAGAGAGAGTGTGTGTGCATATGTGATAAAGTACAATGAGTTTCTCAGAACTCTTCTCTGTTTCCTTCAGGATGGCAAACTACCCGGTTGGCCTGGGCAACAGCAGAATCAACATTCTGGTGATGGACGAATCAGAGGCTGAACCCGTCGTCATGACGATATACACTCTGCACATATACCGCGAAAGCAGGCCCAGTCTGCCAATGTTTGATGAGTATGTGATGTGCAGCTTCATGCAGGTACGCAGGACAAACACATACACTCTCATCAGCTCCTCCCCTAAACACTAACATCTGTCTAAAATCAGTCTAAAAGGAATTTGTCGGCCAGCTTATGAAGTTTGTTACATTCCTAGGTTATTTTAAACGCTGGAGAAAACTTTAAATTTTTATAGTCCACAAGAGGAGGTGTGGATCTCATATTTTTCATTTCATTTTTAATGCAGTAAAGTCTTTAGAACTGATTCTGGACCATTCCGGCACTTTCTTTCTCATGGATGTTCAGGTTTCAGTGCCTGTTCAGTACCAGTTAACTGATAGCACTGGTCGTAGAATCACAGTTATAGTGGATCACAGCAGGTTTCTGTCACACAGTGTTTACTCATGTTGTGTGAGTGCATATGTTTATGTCTGAAATTGAGAATTTTTTTAATAGTTTCTATTTATATTCACCTATATTTACCTACATATATTTTTACAAGATCATTTAAGGTGAGACAGTACAGGCAAAATTAGATTTTTCTCCTGCTCCGAGCCAAATATCTCCCAATTCAGTAGTACTTGCATACACCAAACTTTACATTTTTTTTCTATATTCTGAAGGTTTTTACAGAAGGGTATGTTCATATGTGACCCTGGACCACAAAACCAGTCATAAGGGTAAATTTTTTGAAATTGAGATTTATACATCATCTGAAAGCTGATGAAAACAATGCTTTCCATTGATGTATGGTTTGCTAGGATTGGATAATATTTGGAAATCTGGAATCTGGGGGTGCAAAAACATCAAAATACTGAGAAAATCGCCTTTAAAGTTGTCCAAATTAAGTTCTTAGCAATGCATATTACTAATCAAAAATTAAGTTTTGATATATTTACAGTAGGAAATTTACAAAATATCTTCATGGAACATGATCTTTACTTAATATACTAATGATTTTGGCATAAAAGAAAAATCGATAATTTTGACCCATACAATGTTTTTTTGGCTATTTCTAAAAATATACCCAAGCGAATTAAGACTGGTTTTGTGGTCCAGGGTCACATATATATTTTACCTGATTTTTTTTTTACAATGTTTTATTCCTTAAAAAAATATGGTGAAAATGTATTTTTTTCTGGCTGTTGTCAGTATTTTCTGATTTAAGGAGTGATAGAAAGAGATCCCCTCTGTAAAAACCTTTGAGTCTAATATGTCAACAGAATGAAACAAGAATTTTGAACTTGGCTTCATCCAATGTTAAGTTTTTTTTTTTGTTGTTGTTCTAAAATTTTATGCAAATCAGCACATATTTAATTAGATAATGCCTCATTTGCATATTAAAACATATCATTTTGAAAAACTGCGAGCACATTTATTATATACAGAACGTTATCATCCGTTGGTGTGGACGCTACTATACAATCTCAGAAAAAAAGGTACAAAAGCTGTCACTGGAGTGGTACCTTTTGTACCTTTTAGGTACTAATATGTACACTAATATGTCCCTTTAAGATACCAATATAGAAAGGTACCACCCCAGTGACAGCATTTGTACCTTTATTTTTGAGAGCGTAGTTATTGTTATAATTATCTTTATAGTTACCATTCTTGGTGCGGATGGGCCTTAACACTGGTTTTGCTACTGAATTAGGCATGATTTAAATATTCCACAGTTTATTCCAATTTTCTTTCACTTCTTCCTAATGGTTACATTGCATTTCATGCTTAACTGAATCAAAGTAATGCAGCAGAATGGCGAAAAGCAGAATGAGAGGAAGTGAGAGAGTGACAGTGTTCGTGACTTCTAGCTAACGCCAGTTCGTAATGAAAGTGTTTTATGGCTGTGTCTCTCCAGTTATGATGTGCTGATGACAGCATCTTCCCCAGGGAGTCATGTTTGGTTGGAGCTTCAGAGAGCATCAACCACTTTCTGTCTCAAACGTCGTAAATAAGTTAGGTGTGAGAGTTACTGGACTGTTTTCTATTAAGATTCAGAACTTCAAAACCTACTAAGTGTTGGGCTGTGAGTATTCTTAATAAGTTAATCCCATTCACTAGCTGTATTTTTGTAAAATGAACATAGGGAATGAAACAAATTGCTCCATTTATTCTCAGTTGTTCAGTTCTTTTCTGTGGAACGGTTGAACACTGGAGACAAGACAAATATTAATGTCAGGTGTAAACAGCTAGAGATTTGATTGTATGTTTGGAAGTTATCAGTCAGACCAACTGATGAGACTGGCCTGTGTTGAAGGACTCATTTTGGTCTTCAGTCTTCAATATGTTTGAGGATTGAGAACCGATCCTTCCTTACATACAACATTCCTTCATTTATCCCTTGATCCCTGGAGAGGAGAATGGGCTGGAAATCAAGCATTTTATCACGTTTCCCTTCAAAGACCAATCAAAAGGTTGTCTGAGGCCTTATTTACAGCGAGACAAACACATAACTCTTCTCTTTGTGCATCAGGGACACGATCCGAAAACCATAAGCAGCATCAGTATTTACTGACTAGCAGTCACATGGGTATAGTCAGAAAGCAACCTTTTGTTGACGTGACCAAAAGAGATCTGTATGTGTCAAAGGATAATTCACTTCTTTCAGCACCATGTGTACTTCATTAATACACACAGGACTTCCTGACCTCATCCAGCAAATAAATGCGAGCACTAAGCTTGATGAATTGTTCACTCTTTTGAAAACATCCAGCTGGAAAGCTTATGTTTGCAACACATTATATTTTTCATTCATTTACTTATTTAAGGATGACTTGAAGCATAACCTAACAGTTTTGGTGGTGATGTCAGTTTGGTCAGTTTTTTTTATTTTTTATACATAATATACATTTACTTTTTTTTACATTTAAGAAATGTGAATATTGGTATTTTCCTGCATTTAATAAGACTTGTCTGCTGTATTTTAATGCATTGTTACATTTACCATAAATGTATTACCTTTAAAATATGAGTAAACACAGACGTGACTTTTTCTCCAATAAAACTTAATGGTGTTGGTTGTAAAATATTTCTGACATTACTTTTGGCTTTGGGTACAAATTAAAGGCTCAGGTCACACACACAAAAAATGTCAGTTATGCACTTTGTTGACCTGTAGACTTGTTTTCTTCTTTTAGACACAAAAGAAGATATTTTGAATACTGTTTCAGCTGTTTTTGTCTGTATAATGTAAAAGCATCATCATTATCTGTTCAAAACATGATCCGTTCATCTTGATTAGATGGATAAAAAAACACTGCAACGTTTTTCAAAATATCTTCTTTTGTGTTGCATAAATTATATAAAGTAAATTATGACAGAATTTGAATTTTTACATCAATCATCTGTTTAAGTGATTGGTTGGCTTTAAAGCTCATTTGTAAAAGGTCTTTCAGAGAACGCAGTTCCTCTGTCTCTTCTCAGCTCTGTGTTGACATATAGCTTGTGATGAAATGGATTTGAAGTAGGAAGCGTTTTTTTTTTTCTCTCAGCAGAAGCCACAGTGTGGTTTTAGAGATCTGGAGCTTTTCCCCTGCGCGTGATGGGTGTTTTTCAAGCCTCGAGGTGACATTCAGACATAACAGAGATTGGCTTGTTGCCATCTGTTTGGTTGATTTATATGTAGATATTTTAGGGAACTTTCCCAAAACTCAATTGTAGCATAATCTGAAGTAAACACTTTCGTTTTCCATTTTTGTATTTCTAACTCGCGCCAAAAATCAGAGGGTGGTCTTGAGGGAAAACAATGCAAGATTCTTTAATTCTTTCCAACTGCATCTGCGCATCTTTTTACACCACAAGCCTTCTTGGCTTCTAAGGAGCAGTTCACACAAGCGTTTAAACCGCTGGATCGACAACAATGAAACAATGCATGGGTCTCAACTTAACTTGACGTGGCATCATATAAACACATTTTGTTCATGCCGCAGAGATATCTGTGTTCTGACACTCAGAACATCTCTCTGTCCGTTCTTAGGCAGATTAGTGTGGAAAACATTAGCGCAGAAGGGACAGGGGAGGCAAGGTGGCAGCGCAGAGGAATTATTTTGAAGCTACAGCATGTCGACGTCCACGTCTACCATCTGCCCTTCCTCTCAACACACTCTCTGTTTGCCATTAGAACCCTCAGCATCCATCAAAAACTCTGCAGAGACAAACAATCGCCACTTTTTAAACTCTCTGATGCCAAAGCAATTAGATTAGCATATGTGATTGGATCAGTAAAGGACATTTCACTCAAAAAATTAAAATAATTTACTTACCCTGAAGTATTTCAAACCAAAAACACAAAAAAGGCTCTCTTTTTTTTGTCCATACAATGAAAGTCAATGGGGTCCAATGTTGTTTGACTTCAAGATATATATTTTTGTGTGTGTTCTGCAGAAGAAAGAGAAACATAGCACATTTGTTTTTGTTTTTTTGTTTTTTTTATCTGTAGTTAAATTCTGGACCCTATCTTCCACAAATCTATCGTACACTCTTACCATTTTTTATTACTTTTAAGAACATTTTAATAATCCAAATAACCCTTTTCCACTATAAAAAACCTTTAGTGCAATCGAAAGTGATGTGACATGTAGCCAAGTATGGTATCCCATACTCGGAATTTGTGCTCTGCATTTAGCCCATCCAAGTGTACACACAGAGCAGTGAGTAGTGAACACACACACACACACACACCGTGAACCCACACCCGGAGCAGTGGGCAGCCATGTGAAGGGTTCCATGGATGTTAAAGGTGCTTAATGGAACCATCAATTCCAATAAATAGCATTTATTTTTAAGAGTGTATGGCTTCAGAAGATTTGAAATAATCCACCTTTATGATAGATCTGTGGTGTTTTTGCATCTATATTTGAAGCCTTAAAGCTTCTAAAGATCTATTCCTTAAAATATATACCTCAGCTGTTCTGGGATGGTGGATTGCTACTTCATTCTCTCCATTCTGAAGCAGTAAAAGTGAGTTTGTCTGTCTCTTGTTCTTTCTATGGCTATTGAACGCCTTCGCCTGGTGTTGTCGTTAGTCAACTGACCCCTGGTTCCTTAAGCCCTCTCCAGCAGAGAAGTGTACCGCAGCATGTTTGGCACATTGGTGTGTGTATGGAGTCTTCTGGATTTATGGAATATGGGGTCAGTAATTAGGAGAAGGGACGTATTCTGTGTCACCCTGGCACTGTAAATATATAGAAGAGGTCTTTTTAAAATAGTGTGACCTTTTCGGTGCTGTATGCCTTATAAAACCAATGAAGTGCTAAAGATGTAATGGTCTGTTAGGATTATGTTGGGGTTTTTTTCTGTAGGGAAACTGGCATGAGTTGGACAATCTGATGATTTGTCTGACCTCAACCAAAGGACGAAGAGAAAACCAGTAGAACGTTTGAAAGTTGTTTACTCAGTGCAACTTATAACATCCAAGTGAAAGATAAAACACCAACATGTCAGAAAAAAAAACAGAAATATAAAAACAACAATGTTGAAATTATGTGTTCTTGCTAGATAATTTATGTCTAAATCAAATTCAGTGCGACTTTTAACAGAAGGACAGTCATTGTATTTTTTCTGTCTTCAAAGAAGATACTGAATAAATTGTATAAAAGATGTGTGTAATAATAATATACACTGCTGTTCAAAAGTTTGGTGTCAGTAAGATTGTTTAATGTTCTTGAAAGATGTCTTTAATGCTCACCAAGGCTGCATTAATTTAATAAAAAAATATAGTAAAAAAACAGTAATATTGTGAAATATTATTACAATTTAAAATAACTGTTTTAATATATTTTAAAATCTAATTTATTCCTGTGATGAAAAGCTGAATTTTCAGCAGCATTACTCCAGTCTTGAGTGTCACATGATCCTTCAGAAATAATTCTAATATGCTGATTTGCTCAAAAAACCTTTCTTATTATTATCAATGTTGAAAACATTCCACATTCACATCAATTGTGCTACTTAATATTTTTGTGGAAACCATGATACATTTTTGTTTTCAGCATTCTTTGTTGAATAGAAAGTTTAAAAGAACAGAATATATATATATATATTATCTTTTATTATTATTTTTTTTCATGTATAAATGTCTTTTCAATTTGACACTTTTGGCCAATTTAATGTATTGGTGCTCAATAATAGTAATGATTTCTTTTAAAAATTCTTACTGACCCTAAAGTTTTGAACTGTAGTGTAAAAAGTATTATTTATATAAAATATACAAATGATGTTTTATGCAAAATTTAGATTATATTCAAAATTTATTTAAATATACATTTACATTTATTTTACTATCTATACACAGACTCTCTATATCTTGACAAGCTTTAAGAAAAAAAAAACTGCAAACAGAATTGTCAGTATGTGAATATGTTGCTTCAGTCCATTTAACTGACTCACGAAAACCACCTGGACTCTTTTCCCCTATACCATGTGCTCTATCATCTGTTCTCTTTTCATGTTTTTCTCTCATCTCTTCCCCCTCCACATCAATGGGTCAGCGAGAATACCATGATGGTCAGAGCTGGATGTCTGTAAACTGGGCGGGGGGTTGAGGACCACCAGCACCCCCTACCAAACACAAGCTCCATTCACCCTGCTGGGCTTTGAAGTCCTCTCGAGTGTCTCTGGCCACTGTATTGTCAGGCTAATGCAGAATGTTGCCTGATTGTTGTAGCAATTTCATTTTTAATTAGTTGAAGACGACACAGGCAGGATGGCAGGTATGCAAACAGTTATTGCTCCCACCCACGAAGGGTCGTATCGATGTATTGACTCACATACATGCATGTTCCTCTGCCTTCCTGCTTTCATCTTGTAGTGAAAACCAACACACCAAAGACAATTCTGAAGATAGCACTATTCTAATGATGCCAGTGAACATGAAAATAGACTTTTTTTTCTCTCAGAGCTTGCAGAATCTGGCAAAAAACCAAAGGAGCCATGGCCTAGCGGTTAGTCTGTTTGTATTGTTCATGATTTCAACTTGCTCTAAATCTGAACTTTGTGTGCGTGTGTGTGTTTTGTTGATTTATTCAGAATCTTGCACAATCCTGAAAGGCGCTGTGGTTTAGCAGTTATTTATTATATAATTTGTATTGTATTGTTCAGATACTTGCAGATTTCTGCAGTAATGCCATAGGAGCTGTGGCTTAGCAGTAGTTAGTGTTTTTTTGTTTTTATTTTATTATAATTTTTTGTTTTGTTTTATACTTTTTTGTTCAAATACTTGCACAATCCTGCAGTAATGCCAAAGGAGCTGTGGCTTAGCTGTTTTGTTTTGTTTTGTCTTATTAATCTTTTCAAATGGCTCTGTATCTGAAATTCTTCTTTTTTTGTTTTGTTTGTTTGTTTTTGTTTCACTTTTTGCTGTTTTATTTAAATACTTGCATAATCCTGCAATAATAGAAGTTGTAGCTTAGCAGTAAGTGCACATTTTTGTTTTTGTTTTGTTTTTATCATCCACCAAGTGAAAATCATAAGCATGTAAATGCTTGTTTTAAAAGTTTAAAACCCAGGTTAATGTAAATGCTACACTGCAAATACAATGTAGTAACGTGATTTCAGCTACCTCGACTGTAGTTTGAGTGATTGGGTCACAAAACATTTTGGAGCACTTTTAAACCTGTATTTAGTGCTCTCCACTTATAAACGGACCACCTGAAACTGATCTTAATACCAGCTGTAAAGAGACTCCGAGAACAGTTAATGAGGCTCCTTTGTAATGTGCTTGTACTAGTATTGTTATACTAGACCAACTTGTTTCTCACAGATTCTGTCAGTTCAACAGCTTACATGACCCTATCCACCACACTTCAAAACTCAAAGAAAATATGCTCCCTGCATACCTTGCCAGTCGGTATGGCGATAGAGAGTAAAGTGCTCATTTCCTCAGATTGTCGGGAGCTCTTAATCCTGCTTTGAAGTTCAGCAGCTCGGAGGCTCCTCCACCGAGAGCCTCAATCCTATTTTGTATAGAAAATTACCTACGTTTGCTCATCAGAGAGCAATCGGCTTGCTACCCGCAAGTCTTTCGCGCACATCTGGAGCTGGCTAGCTCACCGCAGAGCGAATGACCACAATGACAGACTTCATTGGCCTTATTAGTGCTGGACAGAGTTAGCACCCGCTAGGGGACATTTTGTGCCACTGTGCCAGTTTGACACAGTGTGCCACATTCACATAATCTTAATAAGATACAGCTGATTTCCTGCAGATCTGATTAAGGAAAGAGGTTTTTGTTGTTATTGTCCGAGGGTCACACACAGCTGTTGGTCATATGCGACTAAATTCAAAAGGTAACGTCTCACTTATAAAAATGTATCATGCTATGGTATCTGCCACTTACAATAAAATAAAATAAAAAAAGAAAATACAATCAAATTAACCAAGATTTAATTATCTTGATAACAGTGGTTGTTGTATCGTAGGAACAATGATTGAACCATTTTGTCTATAAAACAATGGCTGCTAATGTTTTCAACGGCTAAAATTTGACATGATTTGTCAATACTTATCAAAAAGTTTAAAAAGTTGCATTTTATTTTTAGATATACTTTTGCATTTTTTTTTTATATTCCATTAATTTGTTTTGTATTCATATAATTCAAATACTTGCAAAATCCTGCAAAAACACCAAATTAGCTATGGGCTATTAGATTAGATTAGATTTATTTTTTATTTGCTTTATATTTAAGTGTTCCTAATATGACATTTTTAAGGTTCATAATAATGTTTTGGGAGTCTCCTACAATAGGTTTACATGCATGCAAGATCAAAACATGCTTTCTTTAAAATATGCATTTAATATCACCTCATTTTCCAATGATTCTCAAATGATTCGTTCGAAGCCATTCTAAGATTCAGTCTCTCTAAACACCTCCTTTCTGTGAGCCTACTCTGCTCTTATTGGTCAGATAGCCTGGTCTGTTGTGATTGGTCTACCGTTTACAGCGCATGTTGAAATGATAAGCCCATTGCCATAGTTCCGTATTTTGAACATTTGATAGAAAATATAGACATCTATTATTTATCATGCTTACAGGTTGTGATTCAGTGGAGCCAGCTGGTCCAAACAAATGGGTACTGAGCCATCTTTCAGGAGCGTTTTGTGAATCCCACGTTGAATCCTACGTTGAACTCCACGAGATTAGAGAAGCAGTCGTCAGTAAAATGACAGGAACACAAAAACGATTGGGGTTGTACTGCTGTGGTACAGTGGAAAAAAATGAATTTTAACCACTGATTTTTTGCAGCCTAATTTTTCGGAATTGAAAATAAAATGAATTTACTTTCACAGCGTAGGACACAGCAGCTGAATCCGAAATCACCCCCTATACCCTCATTCACTATACCCTACATTAGGCCAATAATACAGTTCACTTGAAGGAATAAATGAAAACGAGTGAGCGAATTTGGACACTGAGTGCACCTGAAGGACTGCCGCTTTTGCATAGTTTGTGCTTGCTGTTTAATAACCATTACAAACTGGGAACTCCAGTAGTAAGTTGAAATGATTTATCTTGACTCTGAAAGTATGTATAAACCCTGATTAAAATATTTAATAGGTATCAATTTACCGTGAATTTATACCTGTATCATATTACGCTGTACGCCGTGGACGAGTGCTTTGTTAAATGAATGGATGATGGATGATTCAGTTGTGGGCGACATCTTCTGGCGAGACGTGGCAATTCATTCGGTGTACAACTCTCACAGTGCATTATGGGTATTTGCTAGCCGTTGAGCATACATCAGTTGTACACTCGTTATTGCTGTGCATTGTGCGATTGAATGAGTGCACTCGATAATGTCCTCTAAGGTGTCGAACACCACTAAAAATGGCTGTCCCCTCAAATAGTGCCCCATTTAAGGGTATAGGTGGCGATTTTGGACACAGGGAGCGTCTTCTTGGCATGATGTTGACTACACAAACAAGCTACTGACAACTCGTTCAGGCTGTTCAGAGTTATTTATCGTGCACTTTCAGCTTTTCAACTTTGCAGATTGCTTGCATTCACATACAGCTACATTACACACACTGCATGTAAGGCAGTATTCGAAATGGCATAATAGGGGCACTTTTACGTATTGTATTTTATATTTTTGAATTTTTGAAAAAATTGTTTCACGAAAGTAGACTGGCTTACAAACACTTACTGTCCAGTAGTATTAGAACAAACTTGCTGTGTCTTATTTTGCTAATCCTTCATCCTTCAGTTTTCCTTCTGCATTATTTGACTCGAGTTTCAATCAGGTGATAACAGAAGGTTTTGATTGGGATGATTGATGGAGGTGGAGAGAGACAGGCGAGACCTCCTGAACCCACCCACCCACACCTTTCATCTTTCTCTTTCCCTCTCACACACTAAAATCTCTTGTTTTTTTCACTCTCCCCATCGCAAGCACTCACACTGGGTCTTGGGACCTTTCTTTGCTCGGGTCCTGGGACCTTTCTTTGCTCCATCAGAATCCAGGGTGGAATCGAAGAGATTACGTAGCAATCCATTTGTGCGCGTGATCAGGAGCTCTGCTTTTGAAGTCTGTCAGATCAGGGATTAACCTCTTACAGCAGTGTCTGGGTCAGATCGGGCCACAGGACAGTGAATGCGCATGCATGCACTTCTCCAAAACAATGGTGTTAGAATGTGTGCCGTGTGTTACTCCTAACTTCTGTGTGAGTACTTTAAGGTCAGGAATAAATCGGAGAACAAGCTTCCTCTCTGTTTGCTGATTTTACATCTGGTATCTGATCGCTTAGTCAAGGAGACTTGACATTTTTTTTTTTTACACTTGCATTGCCAGCTTTGCCTGTTCGCCCTCTTTATTGTTGCACACGTGTAACCTTAAGGGAAACGCCCACTAGAAATCAATTTCACACCAGTAATTTAAAAGTAATTGCAAAAGTGGGTCTGAAAAGTGAAGTTAGTTTTGAGAAAAGCTGTAGCATCATTTACTTGCAGATGCCTCTTAATGTTTTATTATCTAATGCAATGGCATTCACACATGTTTAAGTGTTTTCCTGTTGAACATAAAAGAATATATTTTGAAGAATGTGAGTAACCAAACAGTTGCTGGTCCCCATTGACTTCCGTAGTATGGAAAAAAAATACTATGGAATTCAATAGGGATCAGAAACTGTTTGGTTACTCACATTCTTCAAAATATCTTCTTTTGTAAAAAAATTCATACAGGTTTGAAACAACTTGAGGGTAACTGGTTTAGGGCCTGAGAAACATTCCCCATGCTCCTATGTTAAGAAATGAGAACCCATGTGGTAAATTTTGGACCTGACTGCTGGTTTTCATTGAACAGTTCTGCGGTCTGGCCACAGCCCACTTTTTTCTTTGTACCTAATCAGCTCACTTGTACCAGAATTGAGAAAATGTATCCGTTCTGTTCTTAATCAGTCCCTGTTAAAGGAGAAATCCAGCTAAATGCTGTTTGCCAGTCTCACTCAGAAGCTGACTGCTTCCTGCTCTGCCTTGTGATTTTGTGGTCCAGCGGGCCAATTATTTCACAATAACAAATCTGCTGGCGGTCCACTATTAGTGCGGTCAGTAGGCTTTATTATGCTTGAGTCAGTCTGTGTGCTCTTTCATGGATTGCAGTGTGGACCTTAAGTTGTTGTTTTGTTGTTTTTTTTTATCATATATGTGTACTTTATTTATTTATTTTTTATTATATTTTTTATTTTTTTTTTTATATATTTTTTTTATACACCCTATATATATTCATTAATCATATCAGTGACAGTAAATACATCTGTAATATAACAAAAGATTTCTGTTTCAAATAAATGCTGTTCTTTTGAGCTTTCTATTCATCAAAGGATCCTGAAAAATGTGTCAACATGTCCACAAAAATATTAAGCAGCACAAATGTATTCAACATGAATAAGAAATGTGTCTTGAGCAACAAATCAGCATATTATGAATGAATTCTGAAGGATCATATGACACTGAAGACTGGAGTAATGGTGGCTGAAAAATTTAGCTTTGCATCACAGGAATAAAATACATTTTAAAATATATTCAAATAGAATTTGGATATTTTAAATTGTAATAATATATCACAATTTTTACTGAATTTTGATCAAATAAATGCAGCCTTGGTGTGAGCATAAGAAACATCTTTCAAAAACATTGAAAAATCTTACTGACCCCAAACTGCAGTAGTGTATATGCATATAGTTATTTTTGTATATATTGTGTATTTATTTATATGCAGAAAAAACATGCACAGATGCATACCTATAAAACCTGCCGTTGAGATGAATGAGAATGCTAACAGCTCTTTTCAGGTATTACAGACCTTTCTGCCCCAGTCAGTAAAAGAAAGACCTGCTATGGCAGTGATTCATTCTGGCCAAAGTAAAGATGCTGCATTTTTGACCTTAGTCCAATTTGTCTTCGATGACTGGAAATTTCCCGCCGTTAAATCTCACACTTACGTTCCTGAATAAGGCCTGTTTTCGTTTTTCAGCTCTCTTACCGAGAGACAGATTGGTGGAGTAAGAGCAGCTGTGCATGTGCGTCTGTGTCCAACTGCCTCTACTCCGAACTGGACAGAAAGATCTCTTGATTAAAGGCAAGCTGTGTGCTTTTGACTTTATTTAATGCCTGTGTGAGAGTGTGGAGTGGGAACGGGGGCCATGAGTGTGTGTCACCGGTGGTACAGGGCTGTGTATTACAGAGGAAGTTAGTGTGTGTGTTCTGAAAAGATGAGACTGACAGCTTTGACTTCTGCTCATTTCCTCACTGTACTTAGTAAATGCTTATCTGATGCCACAGTTAGCCTGAGAAAGAGGAAAAGAAAGTAAGAGAGAAACAGAAGGGAAGAGAGACAGCTAACTTATAAATATAACTTATAAATAGGCCCACCCGGGACAGTTGAAATGGAGACAATTATAACACTAGTATTTCAGTTTACAGAGTGTTATGATGACTCAGCATATTTAATTAATAAAATTACTTAAGCTGATTAAATTAAAGTAATTGCTAAAAATGACTGTAAATATAATTAACAAAAATATAACTTTAAATATATTATTATATACACAATAATTATTATAATATATAATAATAATAAAATATGAATATATTTTTTATGAAATAAAATGCTTTATAAAATGTTTTTATAATTTTAATCACAAAAAAAGAAGAAATTATTAGTTTGATCATTTTAAATAGAATATAAACAATAATAACAATAACCGAAAAATGTAATATATTTATTTATTTATTTATTTAGTCATTTAGCAGACGCTTTTATCCAAAGCGACTTACAAATGAGGACAATAAAAGCAGTCAAAACTAACAAAAGAGCAACAATATATAAGTGCAAATGACAAGTCTCGGTTAGCCTAACGCAGTACACGT
>NW_015624564.1:149413-176574 GCF_001515625.1 Sinocyclocheilus rhinocerous | reverse complement strand
TCGTTTTTCCCCGTTTTTGAGGTTTCATTTCATTTATTATATTTTGATTATCTTAAATAGAATATAATTAATAATAACAAAACAAATGTAAAAAAAATAAAAAATAAATAATAATAAAATAAAATTAAAAATTTTTTTTTCAATTTCTCTGTAATTCCAAGACTTGTCATGCCATCAGTTATGACTGACAGAGAAAAGAAATAAACAAATACAGAATTTTACTATCTTCTCATTGCATCCTTGTGTTCTATCTTCTGTAGATGATGGATGCATATTTTGATTGCTCAGATCCTTTAATAGAGCTTGACTCGACACCGGATTCCATCCGTCTTCTTCCATTACGACTCAAATTTGTCAGAATCACAGCTGTCGAACACCACTTCAGTAAAAAAAAAAAAAGAAAAAAACGAGCTAGCGAAGACAGTGTTCAAACACGTGAACCCCAAACCTCATAAGCTTTGATCTGATCCCCTCAGAACAGATGCTGACACTGACTGCTGATGCAATCAGAGGTCATGAACCCCTGAACCCCGCCTGCCCTACAGTTCAACCTGGCCTGGAAAGCATTTACAGTCAGCATATCCAATAATTATTCAGAAGACCATTGCAAATATCAGTAATTAGATATTCTGTGTTTGTGTGTGTACTCATGTGGTTTGTATTAGTGGAATCCACTGATCTCATATCAGATACAGACTTACAATATTCATTAATAGCAGTGGCATTGGATCTTAGTCCACAATGAGTTCATACAGTACACACACTATCATTATTAATATTTTATCAAAATGATTTATTAATGTTTGTATGCATTTTATTATTTAACCAAAACTGACACAAAAATGTAAAACATTAAAAAAGGTTACTTTAAATAAAATAAACATTAACTGTAATTAAATAAAATTTGCATACTATGCACTTTGCAGATAATGTATTGCATACTTCTAAAATAGTATGCATAGTATGGTGTTATACCACTACCGAGATTCACTATTTTTGTGAATTGAATGTAAAGAGAAGGGCATTAGCAGGCTTTCTTCTGTGGATTTGAGTTAGATCCTCCTGTCTTTTTATTTTGCCTCAAATGTATGCTCACTTCCATAAGTGTGTGCATGTTTAGGTTATTGTAGCTCTGCATTCAGCTCTAATAGAGATCTACTGTATGAAAACAGAGTCCAGATGTGGAGTAAAGCTCTTCTTCAGATAACCTGACCTTATAAGAGCATGTCTATACTGTTTTCCAAAAGCTATATGAGCTGTTTGGCTTGGGCCTGCTACAGATGATTGCATCCATATATGTGTGTCCGTGTATGTTTATCTGTGTGATTATGTTTGGAGACATAGAACTTAGAGCAGAGCCTGAGACAGTTTGACAAACAGTCATATATACTTTGAATATGAAGTATATCAAATTGCTATTTGCTTCTTCTTCTTCTTAGTGAATGATTCAGTGACTTGGTCCATGGTTCCTTCCTGTTCATCTAGGAGACACAAGGAAATAATTGTTACACTGTAAACAGTGGTAATGTGATAAATTAAGGGACCATTTCGACTTGATCTAATCCATAAAAATGGCTAAATTAGGGCCCGAGCAGCAATGGTATGAGGAGGACCCTCTTGGAATTGCTTATTTTATTTTATTTTATTTTCCTTCTTTCTCTTTACATATTCTTCTATTCAGAATTTTCTCCCTCGTGGTCTGTGATCTTTCACTTGCTAAATGTGAATGCTAGAATTTAACTTTTGAAGTTGCACTAAATAAAACCTCTCTTTCTGTTCTCTTAGCTGATTAAAGGATCCAGTCAGAATACCTCCTTTATGTTCTTTTAAATACAGCTTTTTGATGCCTGCAGCATATGCCGCCTCCGTTTCTCACCGTCCTAATTTAAATGAAACCCAATAGCTTGTTTTATAGTGTGAGGGATTGACTGACAGCATGACAGTTCTATAGGATCACAATCCACAATCCACAGGATTACATTAAACACTCTCGGTAAAGCCACTACAGTCTTTCATAACAAAGGCTGTATTTCAATGACCAGATGGGACATCTGTACGGCACTTCTCACAATGCACCCAATTTAATTACATTTTCGTTTTTGCATTGATTAGTGTTGAAGAAAGCATGCAACAAATACATCAGCTTATCTGCCAGTTTCCAAGTCTCTTTGTTGGCTGAACACTTGGACGTCCCACACTGACCTGAAATAAAACATCTGTCAAATCAAGTTCCCATCTGACAAAATGTCATGGTTACTTCACCTTATTTTCATGCCAGGAAAAGGTCATATTTGAGGAGAGCTTTTAAAAATATACTCTATTATTATTACAAAGATTCACAAAAATAAATGTAAAAAAAAAAAAAGATTATTCTCTCTACGGAAGCTTGTTTCCGCCACTGAATAAAAAATAAAAAACGTAATTGCGACTTTTTCATCTCACAATTCTTTTTTCTCGCAGTTGCAAGTTTACATCTCACATTTTTTTCTCAGAATTGAGTGATACAAACGGGCAAATCTGACTTTTTTTCTTGCAATTTTCTTTTTTCTGACTTATTTTCTCTGAATTGAAATATAAACTCGCAATTACGTGTTATAAAGAAAAAAAGTATATTTTCTTATAATTGCAAGTTGATATCTCACAATTCTGAGAAAAAAGTTGGAATTGTGAGGTAAAAAGTTGCAATTACCTTTTTATTTTTTATTCAGTGGCAGAAACGGGCTTTCATAATTTCTGCTATCTAATGAATAAAATGGCAAAAAAGAAGAAATATATTTATAAAATTAACAGTGAGCATGATGTTCCCTTATCTCAACTTTTGTATATTTTTCTGTAAAAGTTTCATTTCAACTAGCATTTGCTTTACTTTCGTCCCATATAGAAGAACACTTGATCCCGCTGAAATGGTTTTACATGTTGGATGAAAGCTGCTAATCTCCTGCTGGTAAATTTGTATGTCTTTCATTGCACTACAGCTGAGGGCATCGTCTCTAATGGCGGCTTATTAAAACAAACCTCTTAAGTATGTGTCCTTCCTCTCAGAGGGCTTAAGACTCTCTCTCGAAACATACTTTTAAAGATAAAAGCTAAGTAGAGGGTTCTCGTGGAATCTGAAGGGGTTTGTGAGAGCTGGTACTAAAGCAGAGACCGCCGAGAGCACGTTCTGATGTACCACAATAATCCATTCTTTTCTAGCAGCGCGGGTTATTTACTTTGATCAGTGGAGATTTCACTGCCGTTGCTGTTGGTCTCTGATCCCTGGAACCAACACGAGTGGCTCGGCAAGCGTTCAGAACTTAAATGTTCACACACACTCTGAAAAACACGCACATACAGTGAATGCATATTAAACAATCTTGCAAAAAGAGTGTTTAAGCTGTCTTGCTGTATTTATGTAATATGTAATCATATAAGCAAATTCTGCATTTTCTAAAGAATATGAATTTATATACACTACTTATCAAAAGTTATTAAAGAAATTAACACTTGTATTCAGCAAGGGTGCATTAAAATGATCAAAAGAGGCAATAAAGACATTTATAATGTTTCAAAAGATTTCTATTTCAAATAAGTGCTTTTGTTTTGAATTTTCTATTCATCAAAGAATCCTGGAAAAAGCTGTTAACTACATTAATAATAATAATAATAAGCATTATTATTATTAATTTATATGGTAAATATCTAATTAACAAATATATATATATACATATTATAAATAATACATTTTAAAATAATTACATTTTAAAATGTAACAATAGAACAAAGTTTTTTATTGTAATACTATTTCACAATATTGCTGTGTTTACTGTCATTTTCAAATAAAATTTTAAAAACACTATGCTCTAATAATAATTTAATAATACTCTTAAGTGTAATCTTCAGCATTTCTCAAAATCATATAATAAGTTAATAATAATAAGTTCTTAATACTGTTCATTAGAATTTTGTGACTTTTAAATTTACTTGTTGCATTCAAAATCTGTTTTAGTCTTTCATCAATGACATAGAATATTAATAATCCTAACAAATTAAGGGTATCATTTATGTCTGTAACATAAATGGTATTGTAAATCATGGCATCGTAAATGGTAAATGAATTGCACACAAAACATTTCACAGAACCTGTTAAATTACTTGAATCAATAGATACTGTCAAATTACATTTCAACATTTTTTTTGTTCTCGTTGTCTATTCTATTCCCCAGTCTCTCATGTCCTTTCATTCTTTTTATGAAATCCTCATTAACCAGATGTTGTTGATTCATTATTCTCTGGTGATATAGAGGCAGAAGGATGTCCTGTATCATCTGAAAGCCAAGCTCTGATCTCAAATTCATCCGCTGGCTTCCCTGCTAAACCATCACCGCAAGAAACTGAGAGTACCTGACCTTGGATGAAACTGTTTTTCCATCGTTTTCTTCTCCGGGGAATGGAAAAATGACAGATGAGAGAGATAAAATTAAGGGGTTTTGTTCTTTCATGTTTCTTTGCCCTCTGTGTGAATTAATTATATGCATTTTCCTTTCCGGAGGGTTGCTAACTTTTCACCGGCTCCGATGCTTAAAGTGCTAGGCGGTTTCCACCAGGCTCGGACTAACCTGCTGATTTATGCCGGCCTGCTCAGAATCAAAAGCCCGCTCGTGTTTGCACACACACACTGTGTGCAGGTACAACAAGAAAATCCCTGTTAAGTTGTCTTGTGGCACTTTGTCGAGAACAGCGGCGGGAACTTGGGGAATGTTACGTGACTTTGAGAAGCCCCTGTGCAAAGTGCTAAGGAAGAGGGCAAACGAAAGAGCGAACGAAGAGCCGGTCTTCTGAAGTGGAGCCAGACCCGATGGCTCCCGTGAGGGACCTCAGGGGTCAGCGGAGCAGGCTTGATGTTGTCATTTAGCCTGTTGGGTTTGTTTGACCCTTGACCCCTAACAAGGAGCAAGGCCGTCAGATGGCGCGCCTGTGTTAATTTGTCTGTGAGGAACCTCGCGTACGCGACCACATGAAAGAGAAGGGGATGAAAAAAAGCTATGGAAACTTTGAAACGACTCAATCATTATTTGTCAAAAACTATTTTATTGTCTTGAGTGCTTAAATTTTTAACACAAGAGTGCGACCGTTGTCTCAGAATGTCTTTCCAGACTCAAAGCTCACCTGTTTCTCTTCTTTTCTGTTCTCACTGTATCTGAGCAGGACTGTGGCCTGGTGGTCAGACCAGATCAGCCCTGCGGTTTGGAGCCCATTCCAGGGATGAGATCTTCAGAAGAGGCCCAGGCCTCACCTCAGCCTTGCCTCTCAGGAGGTGAACCTGGTAGGTTTTTTTCCAGGTTTTGATCATGGGCTTGTAGTAAAGTATCTGAAATTTGAATCCGAAACTTGCTGTAAGATTTACAATCCCATTTTTTTTTCATTCAAGGTAGTAAGTCAAACCAGTTGTTGCAGATTGTCTGTTTTGTGGACAGATGATACATTTTCCACATATTCCACATAAAGATGATGTTGGTCCTAAAACCATGTATTTCATTGGCAAAGTAGTTCATCATGTGTTTGGCTACATTAGCATGAGATTCATGGTTTATTAGCCGCTCCACTAGAGGATGGGAAAGGTTTGCTAGTGAACTCAGAGTTTGGTAATTTATGTGTCTGCTTTTACAATGTGATAATGCATTGATTCATTGCCTGAGTTGAATCATTGCTCAATTATAAGGTTAGGACCTCCATGCTGACTTTATGGCGGAATATAATCACTTCATACAGGTTTTCTGAGTGAGTTGTTCCTCTGCAGGTTTCAATTCTGTGAGTGTGTGTTAAGCTGTTTAGATTTAAAACCACCAGGTTAGGGTTCAGAGGACAGTTCAGTCAGTGCTATAAAAGTAAAAAGGCCGTCCTCAGCAGGGTAGTACATCAAAGTCAGTGGCGATCTACTTTAATTAACTGTTTACACTGTTTGTGTGCATCAGTGATTAAGGCAAAAATAGGTATATATGCCACAAATAGAATATTATGCCATGTAGGGGACTGTCTGAAACTGGCACAATGAAGTAATCATGTATAGCTGGAGTTTCCCACCTGATTCATCTTTTTATGCTGAACTTTTGACATACAGCTGGATGAGACTTCAAAACTTCACAGAGATTCACTCCACTATGAATCACCTGTGAATGCTGTAATTTGAGTAGATGCTGTCATGGAAATTTAGTATAATGCACTATAAAGACACTATAACAAAATATTTTCCGTCTCTTATCAGGTCGTTGGGTCGTCCCATGCCTGAGCTGTTCAGACAACAGGACTTGTGATTGGAGAGAGGTTGCCTGGCAGCCCGACAGCTGTTATCACCCCTTGCTGGACCAACCTCAGTTGCAAACCTGCATGATGGACCGGAAGGTGAGAAACCAGGAACCAAAAATACTTTAAAAATGAAATCAGTACCAGTGGGTGCTTGGTTACCCTATATTGTCAGAAGAAAGGTACAAAAGCTGTCACTGGGACTGTACCCTTTCAAAAGTTATACTTTTGTACCTTATTTATTCCTAAATGGTGCATATTAGTACCTCAGAGGTACAGTATTAATACCTAAATGGTACATATTAGTACTTTTTGAAAAGGTACTGCCCCAGAGACAGCTTTTGTACCTATATTTTGTACCTAGTGTATGCATCATCATCTTATGACTTAAATGGCAAAATACACATTTTCCCATAGTAACTTAAACATTTTATGTAATGCTTAACAGATCATAACTATTTAACAAAACAAAACATTTGGGGTCAGGCACATTTTAATTATTTATTTATTTATTTTAAAGAATTATCTTAGTCTCACCAAAATACAATCAAAAATTGTGAAATATTACTACATTTTTGTATCTATTTGAAGATATTTTACAAAGTAGCTTATTCCTGTGATTACTCTAGTCTTCAGTGTCATACGATCTTTCAGAAATCATTCTAATATGCTGATTTGATGCTCAAGAAACATTTTTTCTTATTATCAATGTTGAAAACAGTTCTGGTGCCTAATACTTTTTGGGATTGTGATAGATTTTTGTCAAGATTCTTTGATGAGTAGAAAGATTTTAAATTGTAAGTTTTTAAAAACATTTTTTTTTTTTTTTATAAAAATATTTTGTAGTCTTATAAATGTATTTACTGACATTTTTGATCAATTGAGAGCATCCTTGCTGAATAAAAATATAAATCTCTAAATCGTACTGACCCCAAACTTTTAAACGGTAGTGTACTTTTTGAGGCCACCATATATTTGTGTTTAAATGTTCAATATTTTAATGAATCATTAATGGAAGTTATTATAAAGTGTTACCAGCACTTAGTTTTTTCTGGACTTGATGTAAAAATAAATTTCGTCAGCTCTTCTGTATGCAGCTTAAAGCTTTGCCATATGTGTGCGTATACAGTACTGAGGAATAAATTAAAGGCAGGCACCTCAAATAGCATTGAATGCCAGTGGCAATGAGCAGCTGTTTATCCGAGATTAACAGCATGTGCTGAGCTTCATCTACAGCTGAGCTCACAGCAGCTGCATGATTCAATTACACTGCTGCTTTTATATGTAAACATAGGTATAGTGTAAATTCCTTAGGAAAGAATAGGGGAAAGATTCTGGAGAAGAAAACCTATACTCTCCTGTGTTTGGTGTTAGATTTTATTTTATTGTAATTTTTTTCTTGATGTGATCTGCACACCTCCTGTGTTTTGGGTTGTTTTTAAATTATTGCTTAAAGCCCAGCAGGGGTTTTCAAAGCTGTGTGCCAAACCTACAGTCTATTCCTGCTTCAAGCGCTCCCTCGGCGCTCATCCTCACAGCATGACTCTTTCCACTCTGTCTCGATTTAAGACTCACAAGATCAGATCTGACACAAACAAATGGCCACATTACACAAGGGCCCGAGCTCTCGCTATAGACAAACCACAGCCCTCTGACTGCGAGCCCATTCAACAGGAAAAGAAGAACTCTTCAGGAAAGATTGTTTCAAATAAAAGAGCTTTAGATTGTCAAGGTCTAGAGTTATATGCATGAGTTCGTTTCATGTTAAATCCATTTCTGCAGTCTGGAGACAGCCTTATGTATTGTTTGGAGTTAACATTGTCTTCCCAAACTTGTATACTGTTACGTTTCCTGTACAAAACACATTTTTAAAGAATTGTTGTACAGCTATTGACATAAAATGAGAGTTGAAAAAGGATAACAAAAATGGTATATACTACTTTTTTGATTAATATATTTGGAACTACAGGTTTAGAATAATATGAGAGCAACTCCTGACTTCTTGTTGAAAATATGTGTCCTTAATTTTGTGAGCATGTCTGCAGACCACAGTGTCAGCCAATGCCCTGCTCTCTGAGATCTTGTGATTTAGACTGGCATTCCTGCCAACTTCACTGCCAAAAGAGCACACACAGATGAACATCCAATCTTATTAGACTCTTGTGAAGTGCTTCATGGCAACTGTGATCTGAAAAGGCCATATTGTATCTTTTGCCCTTATAATGACACAATTGTTATTTCATTTCCTCATGTTTGTGTTGTCTGTAGTCTGCGACTCACTTAAGAGTTGATATATATATATATATATATATATATACAGTATGTATACACATGTATATGTATACTATACCGCATCCATTATTATATAATATTTTACATTATTTTTTTTTATTATTTTAATTTGTAGGATTTATGACAGACTAATACTATAAATATGCAGTATTCATACTAAAAATGCTTGCAATTTACAATAAATTTCTATTTGTTAACATTATAAGTTCTGCATAAGTTCACATATACTGACAATGAAAAATAGATATAATAAAAAATGAAATAAAGCATTTATTAATCTATTCATTAACCTTAATATCAACTTCAACATTTACAAATGCATTATTAAAATCAAAAGCTGTATCTGTTAATATTATTTATTGGACTTGAACATGAACTAATGATGAATATAAGTTAATAGTATGGACAAATTTTTTAATTATACACAATTAAATTAGATGAAGACTAAAATCAGTGGCCTTGAAAAAGCTATTTTATTTTATGCAAAAGTAGACCCTTTATGGTGGTGGTAAAACACATAGACAATGATTAATTGTGCCTTTGAAATGAATGATTGTGCGTATTGTGCAGTATGATTCTGGACTTGACAAGAATGGGTTTAAGAAACCAGTCCAGGACTTGGTTTAACCTGTTTTAGTCTCACAACATCTAACATACATGCATGATTTCCCTCAGGTCCTGTTTATCGGCGACTCCACCAATCGAGGGATGATGTACTACCTGATGGAGAGGGTGAACACTACTCTGGAGGACTGGGACAAGGCCCACGACACCATTGTCTACCACAACCTGAATCAGGGCAGAACTATCGCCAGCTACTCCTACTACCCACAATTCTGGCTGCCGAAGGCCCAGAGACCCACTTTCCAAAGAGCTCTGCAGCAGCTTCTAGAAAGGTCTGTGTATGTGCATGTTGGATAATGTTTGTCTCCATGTGGCTGTGGATTACACCCATTAAGCTGTGAATGTGCGGGTTTGGTGTCAGTCTAAAGTGGCAAAGGCCTTGTTAACACACTGAATGATTTTGGCAGCGTGTTTGATGGTGGGATGTGGGCTGCATGTGGTTGGGAGGCCGTGTGTCAGATCAGAGTATGTCAGCAGGGACGGTAACCACTGCTGGCTCAGCGCGCCGTTGATCTCACACAGCTACTGATGTGGGCAGAGGGGTAGGATATGCTGCACAGATGTGATTGTGTGTGTGTTTGAGTGTGTTATAGTGTGCATCTGTTGAGGACATGTGTTTTGGGAGCTGCTTGAATGATCCGACGCATTTTGTTTTTGCTAAATTAAATTAAAAAGCTGAGTTTTGCTTTGTTTAAGTGTTGAAATATGTATATACACTACCATTTAAAAGTTTGAGGTTAGTAAGATTTATTTATTTTTAATTTAAAAAGTATTACTTTTATTAAGAAATGATGCATTCAATTGTTCAAAAGTACTAGTAAAGACATGTATAATCTTCCAAAAGATTTCTATTTTAAATAAATGTTGATCTTTTGAACTCCATTCATCAAATAATCCTTTAAAACTTCCCACAAAAAAATAGCAGCACAACTGTTTCAAAATTGATAATAATAACAAATGTTTCTTGAGCAGCAAATCAGCATATTAGAATGATTTCTGAAGGATCATGTCAGTAAAGATGCTGAAAATTCAGTTTGCTATCACAAGAATAAATTATATTTTAAAATGGAAAACAGATATTTTAAATTGTAATAATATTTCTCAATATTACTATTTTTACTGTATTTTTCTCAAATACTGTAAGCCTTGGTGAACATAAGAGGCTTATTTCCAAAACATTACAAAATCTTACCCCATACTTTTTTTGTTTGGTTTAAGTGGTACGAAACTAAACGGTTTGCAATTTTTGGTACATATTTCCACTTTTTTACTTGAAATAATTGGTCAATTTATGCTATGGATTGTTGATTATGTCTTCAGTATGTGCTGTTGATCTTTAACCTCTTCTCTTCACTTTCGCCGGGACAGGTCACGACCCCTGGAGAACTCGCCTCAGACAGTACTGGTCGCTGGTGGGGTGCAGTGGCTAAACCTGAACCATTTGAAAACCATTCAGCAGGTTTTAGAGAGGTAAACATGTTCCCAAATGCAACACAAAACCAGCCTGTTCATTATTAGCTTGACTCAACCACATTTTAATGAGCAATGTTCTAATGGCAAAGGCTTTTCTCCAAGGGAGGGTCTTGAGAAAATCATGGTGGTGGTGAAGTCTTTAGGAATGGGTTTCCATCTGCCTGTGGATGGTATTCGCTCCCTTCCACTGGTAAGAACTACTGGAGATTACAAAATCCATGGGTTTGGTCTGTTGACCAGATATTATTCTTTTCCACTTTATTCATTCATTTATTGACATCTATCAACTTTGTCAGCCTTTTTGTCTTCTTTCATTGGTCCTAGAATGGAGTGCAAGAACTCTATAATGTGAACAAGAATATTCTGGAAAGTGCCAAGCATCTTGGATATGAGGTCATTGACACTCTCAGTATCACAATGGGTCGATATAGGGAGTTCCTGCAAGGACGATGTGCCTGCCATTTCCATGAGGTACAGAACAAAAAGATATATATATACAGTGGGTACGGAAAGTATTCAGTCCAACCTGACAGAACTGGAGTGGATCTGCAAGAGGGAATGGCAGAGGATCCCCAAATCCATGTGTGAAAAACTTGTTGCATCTTTCCCAAAGACTCATGGCTGTATTAGATCAAATGGGTGCTTCTACTAAATACTGAGCAGAGGGTCTGAATACTTAGGACCATGTTATATTTCAGTTTTTCTTTTTTAATATATCTGCAAAAATGTCAACAATTCTGTGTTTTTCTGTCAATATGGGGTGCTGTGTGTACATTAATGAGGAAAAAAAATTAACTTAAATGATTTTAGCAAATGGCTGCAATATAACAAAGAGTGAAAAATTTAAGGGGGTCTGAATACTTTCCGTACCCACTGTATATTATATTTACGTTTTACTTTTATTCAGCCAGGACTCATTAAATTCATCAAAAGTTAGATTAAATACTAAATTTTACAATAGATTTCAAATAAACACTGTTTGTTTGAACTTTCTATTCATCAAAGAATCCTCACAGTTTCCACAACAAAATAAAAACAGCACGGCTGTTTTCAACATTGATGATAAGAAATGTTTCTTTAGCAGCAAATCACATATTAGGATGATTTCTGAAGAATCATGTTACACTGAATACTGGAGTAATGCCATCACAGGGAAAAAATTTATTTGAATTTGAATTTAATTTTTAAAAAATTTAATATATTATATAGTAAAAGTTATAGTAAAAAGCTTTTTATAGTAATATATTAAGCTTTTTTTAGTAAAGTTTTATTTAAATCGTAATAATTTTCCCAATATTACTGTTTTTACTGTATTTTTTATTAAATAAATACAGCCTTACATTACAAGAATCTTACAACATCACAAAACCTTACAAACCCCACACTTTTGAATAGTAGTGTACAAAGTTATTATCATTCGATTATCATTACTAGATTCTCATTAATACAGTAAAACATGCAACACAATTATTTACTTATGTACTTATGCTGATTAGAATTTTTTTAGATCCACACATCCATTTTTGTGAATGAATCAGTTCTACTGTTCATATATATGGATATAGATCCTGCTAGAAACACTTTTCCAGCCTTCCAGCCCCATAAATCTTTTAAAAGAGAAGCCATTCCTTTTTTACCTCACCCTAAAAGTGCCTGGCAGATCACTTAATGAGTAATTAGCAATTAGGCGGGTTTTTATTAGCCAATAAAGGGCAGGTTGGGAACAGATGGATTAGCTTGCTAAGTGTGTGAAGTGGGGGTATAAATGCCAAACCAGCTCACATATGGGACTGATATCACTGTAGATCTGACAACAGGCCAGCAGATTTAGACCCAGAGATACATAACATCAGGGTCTTTTGCTAAGAGGAGCTGTTGCTTGTTTTTTTTTTTTTTTATACTTTATACTTTTACAATGTATTTTTGTTGTTTAGTGTTCGGAAGAAACAAGCTCTTAACCTTAAGTATTTTGTAGAGCAGGGAGCTCATAAGAATTGGCAATTTAAGAGGATATAAAACTGAAATGTGATAAAGGCTAGATCCCTAATTTAAAAAAAATGTGTCCCATGTCAGAGAACAGAGCTACACACAGATAGACAATGGTATTTGTTTACATGATTGAAATCTCATATTCCCTATGCAATAGATCATTGATTAGCTTCAAAAGAAATCAAATGTGACTACTTAATATGTCTTATATTATGTTCGAACCCGGCACTTAGTTCAGTCACTTCCGATCTTAAATGCCAAACCAGCTCACATATGGGACTGATATCACTGTAGATCTGACAACAGGCCAGCAGATTTAAACCCAGAGATACATAACATCAGGGTCTTTTGCTAAGAGGAGCTGTTGCTTGTTTTTTTGTTTTTTTATACTTTATACTTTTACAATGTATTTTTGTTGTTTAGTGTTCGGAAGAAACAAGCTCTTAACCTTAAGTATTTTGTAGAGCAGGGAGCTCATAAGAATTGGCAATTTAAGAGGATATAAAACTGAAATGTGATAAAGGCTAGATCCCTAATTTAAAAAAAATGTGTCCCATGTCAGAGAACAGAGCTACACACAGATAGACAATGGTATTTGTTTACATGATTGAAATCTCATATTCCCTATGCAATAGATCATTGATTAGCTTCAAAAGAAATCAAATGTGACTACTTAATATGTCTTATATTATGTTGTTTGCAGGTCTATAAGCTTCCCTTTCCAACCGCTGCTTCCCAAAGAAAGTTAAAGATCTTTAGGGTTGGTGGAGAAAGCAGGAATCCGACCAATGAGCAGACGGGGCCTCAAGAGCACGAGGAACCGTCGTCTCAACCTGACGTGTCCTACCACGTAAAGGGACCAGTGAACGCGGTGTATTCGGAAATCCTTCTCAGCAGGATATGTGTGAATCACGCCGTCAACGGGACCATTCGCCAACAGTGACAAAAAGGACAATTAGCGGCTGGTGACGCTAACCTGTGCGTGTTTTTCAGGTGTGTGTGTCTGTATGATTCGCTGTGAATATGTATATGTGTTGAGAAATCTGCGTAAAAGGGCTAAACTGTGCACACCGAATGGTCTGAATCTACTTAACCATATGCTGGATCAAAGTGGTAAATTGGAGGACGAGTTAGGTAGGTGTCTGTTTGCGCTAGACTTGTGCCGGTATTCGGTACTGCGATATATCACGGTAATGAATATGCACAATATTGTTATCGTGGGCACTTCTAAATACCGTGAATAATTATATATTACAAATTATTTAGAATTTTGAATGCATTTTAAGAATACTTTTCCCATCAACTGGTCAAAATGCACAACACCGCTGTATGCTGCGTGAAAGACGCATGCGCACTCTGACATATTATTCTTGAACTGACCAAAGTATTTAAAGGGAGAAGGTTACATTAAAAACATATATTTTAACATTATGTTACATTCTGATGTTAAATCCA
The DNA here is from genome assembly GCF_001515625.1 of Sinocyclocheilus rhinocerous. Lineage (NCBI taxonomy): Eukaryota > Metazoa > Chordata > Actinopteri > Cypriniformes > Cyprinidae > Sinocyclocheilus > Sinocyclocheilus rhinocerous. Next base: position 162,459 of record NW_015624564.1, on the reverse strand, counting down.
CTATTGTTCTATACAGTATTTAATGTAATTACATCAGAAGTAACTGTAATTAAATTACAGAAAAAACTAAGAGTAAACCCTTATATTTCTGTATTGCTTTATTGCATTTAAATGTTCAGTTATTTTTGTTATAAGAAAAATTTTATTAAACCTGTTATACTGTATTATGACAGCACTTTTTTTTAAAACTAAATTTCAATACCGTGATAATACCGTATACCGTGATAAAAGCATTAGCAATTAATTGCAACATGAAAATTTGATACCGGCATATCCCTAGTTTGCGCATATGTGTTTTTGTGTAGAGCGATCCAGATGGAAAAGGGGTGTGAGGGGGTTCAATGAGACCTCCTGAAGCCCTGCCAAAATGACTTTGGCAGCTGCGGCTTAAGGGCAGGCAGTGGCTGCGGTGCGACGCTGTAGAAAAATAACTGAGACGGTCGCGCAGACCCTTCAAACAGCCTTGCGAAAGCTTTCCTACAATGCTCATGCAACGTTCCCACAATGCTGACACTGCTGAACCACGGGCTGAAACGTTCCCAGTATGTTTCGCGGCTGCTGTGGAGTGCCTTTGATGTCAACCCTGCCTCACATTGTCACTTTTGTGGAAGCTCGGGCAACGTTTTGAAGTCTAGCTTTACACCGCCTTTCCTTCACATGCCAGGTTCACAAGTATTTATGAAGTATTTTCTATGCCAAAGGTCTTATGAAGTATATTGTATGTTATAGTATTACTGTCTTATGTTCCTCATACATTTATTTTTCTACCAGTGTTTTCCAGTGCCTTTAATAATAATCCTTGTAAAATGTTATAAATGCTGTTTACAAAAAAGAAGATATTTATACTGTTTTGATGGTAAACATTCTTATATTGTTGCTGGGTTTACTCTAAATTGCTGGAATGCATGATGTTTCATTTGTCCATAATTTACGTTAAACAGGAAGTGGCTTGTGGAGAGAGAAAATTAGTAGGATTAATTTGAAATATCCCATAAAATGTATCTTCCCACCAGTTGTTAAGCTGAGCTCAGAATGGGCACGTGCGCTATTTCCACTTGAAGTGAAATGAAATCACATGAAACTATGTGTTGACCTGTTAATATTCCGCAGTGCGTGATAACTCTATTTTTGATATGTCAGAATTTTAGGGTCAAATGATTTGGATGTTTATGAAGAGCTATGCCAAGATATTCATCTGTGTCGCCTGTGCATGAAATTATGAAGTATTTTCTATGCCAAAGGTCTTATGAAGTATATTGTATGTTATAGTATTACTGTCTTATGTTCCTCATACATTTATTTTTCTACCAGTGTTTTCCAGTGCCTTTAATAATAATCCTTGTAAAATGTTATAAATGCTGTTTACAAAAAAGAAGATATTTATACTGTTTTGATGGTAAACATTCTTATATTGTTGCTGGGTTTACTCTAAATTGCTGGAATGCATGATGTTTCATTTGTCCATAATTTACGTTAAACAGGAAGTGGCTTGTGGAGAGAGAAAATTAGTAGGATTAATTTGAAATATCCCATAAAATGTATCTTCCCACCAGTTGTTAAGCTGAGCTCAGAATGGGCACGTGCACTATTTCCACTTGAAGTGAAATGAAATCACATGAAACTATGTGTTGACCTGTTAATATTCCGCAGTGCGTGATAACTATTTTTGATATGTCAGAATTTTAGGGTCAAATGATTTGGATGTTTATGAAGAGCTATGTCAAGATATTCATCTGTGTCGCCTGTGCATGAAATGTATGATTCCAACAATCATGATGAATATCACTTATCCTGAACAATTAAAAATGTATATTTTCATAATTTAAAACACATTTCTTTTTGAATTTATCAAATGTTTTTGTCTTATATTTAGTTTGATTCTACGGTGTCATATTTTATTGGCATACTGTGTTCATGCAAACTGATTTTTTAAAATATATTAGAATATTTAAGCAGTTTTAACAACTTTTGTCTTTTTGTGCCCCTTCATCGACACCAAACCAAAAATGTTTTGCTTAACTTATGAAAAATCATTATAAATGTTGATTATCAGTAACTGTGGGTGAAACAGACCAAGCCATCAAAGTATAACACGCATATATTTTTGCTAATTTATAAAACTACATTTGCATTTTATTCATTTAGGATTTTTTCTCAACTGGAACGTTTAATTAATAATGTTTAGTTGTTTTAATTATTTCTGGATTATAAGCTAAATCGAAATCCCTCTTAGATCGAAATTAAACGAAATAGCAATATTCTGTAACTTTCCACTTCAGTCACGGAATTTCAGTAATGATAAAAGATTAGTTAGAGCGCGCATTTTCACCTGACGCAGCAGGTAACGAGTGTTTTCATGCGGTTCGTCGATGAAGTGAGTCGGTATCACTTTATTATTGCTTATAACAAATTTACATATCACAAATATATCACAAAACGTAAAGTTTTTATTGTATAAGTACAGTTAACTCTGTGCTAGTGTGACAAACTACAAACTGCGTTGCGAACGACAATATTAAACAGACTGCGTACGAAAATGCTTATATTTAGTTTGATTCTACGGTGTCATATTTTATTGGCATACTGTGTTCATGCAAACTGATTTTTTAAAATATATTAGAATATTTAAGCAGTTTTAACAACTTTTGTCTTTTTGTGCCCCTTCATCGACACCAAACCAAAAATGTTTTGCTTAACTTATGAAAAATCATTATAAATGTTGATTATCAGTAACTGTGGGTGAAACAGACCAAGCCATCAAAGTATAACACGCATATATTTTTGCTAATTTATAAAACTACATTTGCATTTTATTCATTTAGGATTTTTTCTCAACTGGAACGTTTAATTAATAATGTTTAGTTGTTTTAATTATTTCTGGATTATAAGCTAAATCGAAATCCCTCTTAGATCGAAATTAAACGAAATAGCAATATTCTGTAACTTTCCACTTCAGTCACGGAATTTCAGTAATGATAAAAGATTAGTTAGAGCGCGCATTTTCACCTGACGCAGCAGGTAACGAGTGTTTTCATGCGGTTCGTCGATGAAGTGAGTCGGTATCACTTTATTATTGCTTATAACAAATTTACATATCACAAATATATCACAAAACGTAAAGTTTTTATTGTATAAGTACAGTTAACTGTGCTAGTGTGACAAACTACAAACTGCGTTGCGAACGACAATATTCAACAGACTGCGTACGAAAATTAATGTTTCCTTAACATTTACTCTAACGTTAGCCTACTTAATATGTTGGACGATTAAAAGTATTACATTTTTGCAGTTATTTTATAAAAGTCGATGCCTCTGAAAGTTATTGTTTAGTGTGAACACCGTGTGCACTTAAGTAGTATTAATTAAACAACTTTTTTTGCTTTAAAATGTTTTACAATGCCCTACGCCTCTTTCTGCGTTACTCTATTCTCCCACCTTTTATTTTAATATTGGTTTCAAAATATTCGTTAAACACCAAGTTAAAAATGCTCAGTTAGATACTCAAGTCCTTTTTATCCTTAACACAGTTCTTTCAACCTCACAAAATCCCTAGTCAAGTCAGCTGCTGAAATGACTGATTCTTTCTGCCCAACTAAGTCTCGGTCGCTTTGTGCTCTCTCACCGGCCTCCAAGCCAAGATCTGTTTGTCCAATCAGTGCTAAGAACGATCTCATCTTATGAATATTAATGATTGGTTCGACCAATCACGATGTGGGAGTGCTTCACAGGAGAGCGTTTAGTTGCGCATTTTCCAGCGACAACAGCAGCATATAACTGTTTGTGTCTATTTGAGTTCACACTGATGGCGAAGGTGACTTGTTGGTGGTTGGACGCTTTTGTTCGTACCTGCGACTTAATGGATACATAAAAGGGACATTTATGAATTTAAAAGCGCCGTTTGTGGATTACATACGCTAGATATTAGATGTAGTGGACCGGTATGAATCGTCTTTGTCCAAACATTCAGTTCGGGACTTGTTAAATGAAGTGGACATGGATAAAACCGGTTATGGGATACATGCAGTTTACCATTTATTCCTTCTGTGGCTCTCAGTTTGCCCTCTGTGCTCTCAGGGAAGTTGGATGTAAGTATTATACGTGCTGTGTTGTTGTACTGTCAATTAAAGTTTGAATAAAATGTTTGAAAATTGTCTCCTTTTCCTCGGGCCTGGTTATGGCATTTCAATCCAGGCCGACAGGAGAGGAGAACCGCTTCTGATATTTGTGTCACACTACTCCGCATCACAGGTGGTTGGGCATCACATCTGTAGGAGTGCCCGAGAAGTTGGGTTGCGCGCATTTGCCCCTGTCGCACAAGCAGAAGGAGTTGTGCGCGCGCAAACCGCACCTTCTGCCGAGCATTAAAGAGGGCGCGCGCCTGGGCATCACCGAGTGCCAAACGCAGTTCAAACACGAGCGCTGGAACTGCTCGACCCGACGGGACCCGAACGTGTTCGGCTACGAGCTCACCAGTGGTACGCATTAAATGTGTCATACTGAAACAGACTTAATTTGAATGTGCTTTGCTTTTATAATCCTGTTTTTTATTACTTTTATTATTTTTATTATTTTAGTAGTAAAGTTTGACCAACGCGATCAAATAATCACGAGACGAAAAATATTACAACTTAGGATGGTACTACTGTCTAATAGTTTTTATTTTAAAAATCAATGCATGTAATTTAAAATGTAATTTAACGAATTTTGATTAAAAGAAACTGACATAGAAACAAATAACATTTGAGGAGCGTTGTATATGGCTAGAAAAATGGTTAAATTATTTATTTGGTGTGCATTAGTCTCATAAAGCATATACAAGGCTGTTCACCTTCATAAGTTAGTAATTATTGTAATTGTATGTCTAAAAGCAGAAAACAGTTATTTAAAATATGCATATGTGGTTATTGGACACTTCAACAAAAATAATCAGTATCTTGTCATGAAAAAAAACAAGTCGGTCATTCTGTGATATATAATGAGAGATCATCACTTTGTAATTGCTTAAAGAATCTGAATGTTTTTTAATCGAGGGTTAATCCTATTTTTGACACTGAACGCGCTCTCCTCCACATCACGAGTAGACACGCCCCGTATTGCTGATTGGCTACAAGTTTGTTTTGCGATTCGGCCCGAATCAGTTTTCTAAAGTGTTTTTGAAAAATCACTTACTCTGCCTTTAATGACTGTTTTGATTTGAAATGTTTATGAAAAAGATGGTTTGATTTTGGAAACAGCCTGTGACACATCTGTTTTAGGTTAACCATCTCTATACTAAATTTACTATGGTCTTTATCTGGCCCTGAATTTAATGCATGCAGGATTAGAGTGATTACAAAACAAAGAGTAAAACTGAAATGGTAGAACTTGTTGCTTGATTTTTGTGAATCCATTCTAAGATTAGTTTCTCTTCCAGAGTAGTTCAATTTCAAGCTCAAGTTGATTCAAGGGGAAACTGAATTTGATATAGGTCTGATTTCATGCAGCCACAACCAGGGTTTAAAGTAATTTTTTAGGCATTTACTATCAGAAATGAAACTGAAATGTTTATTCTTCTATTATATTCTATTCCAGTTATTTAGGCTTCTTGCTTTAAATGTTTAGGTCACCTTTCTTGAAAGTAATAGAAAAAGAGAAAGAAAGAAAAAAAATCATAGTTGCCAGATATTTTTGAGAAATCAAATTTAAAGGTAAAACATTATAAACCAAATTTAATAAAAAATGAGTCTTATATTTTAAATTTTATTTTATATAAGCTATTAAAATTAGTTGCCAGATATTTTTGAGAAATCAAATTTAAAGGTAAAACATTATAAACCAAATTTAATAAAAAAATGAGTCTTATATTTTAAATTTTATTTTATATAAGCTATTAAAATGAGCTTTATACAAACTACATGCATGAATTTATGACTAGATAACTAGTTTGCTCCCAATTAAAACTTAAGCTGCACAATGTGATTTTTATTAGGATCTGCAATTAAATTTATATATTTATTGTAAATAACATTTAATCAGAAACACTGAAATGTACAGAACCATTTACTTAATGTATAAAATGGTCACTTTAATAAAACAATTATTTTCAGTTAAAAGGATGTTAAGAATTTTTAAATCATCTGTTCTCACAATAAAAAATAAATTTCTTCAGCAAAACATTTCTGCTGAAGTTTTAGGTAATTTAGGTAACATTTAGGTAACATTCCCAGACTCTGATACTGCTGCCCTGAGACCCTTCTCACAAATGTCCTGCTGTGAATCTTACATTCCCATAATTTTTGGTTGTTTCAACATTTGTAAGTACTTAACTTACATCGGCTTCTTGCTTAAATTCTCTTTTTTGTTTTTTAAGGGACGAAAGAGACAGCGTTTATCTACGCAGTAATGGCTGCCGGCCTGGTTCATGCAGTCACTCGCTTTTGCAGTGCAGGAAATATGACAGAGTGTTCGTGTGATATGAGCCTGTTGGGCAGCGGTTCGCCCATGGAGGGCTGGCACTGGGGTGGGTGCTCCGATGACATCGCCTTCGGGACTTCGTTCAGCCGTCGCTTCATTGACAATTCAGTAAAGAACACATCAGCCCGTGTTGAGGACGCCCTGTTCACTATGAACCTGCATAACAGCGAGGCCGGAAGACAGGTGGGTGACAAAGAACTAAACTCTTTAAAGTACTAGTTAGAAATATGTTGAAAGAAATGAAATGCACAACAGTGACTGCTCACTTTTTCAACAGCCTCTGCATTTTTTCCCTTCATTTTCTCAATAGGGATTTCAAAAAGTACTTTAATAAAGGCTTTAATAAGAAGTCATGGACAGAAACCAACCAGCTCTGAGATGAATCATAACATTCCAAACTTTATTTGTAACAAAAAAAAAAAGAATATGAAAATTGAACAAACAGACAAAGGTACAAGACTTTGTACTTAATGTTGTTTATGAAAGCATAAACTACAATCCCATGTAGTATTGCAAATGATGTAATCTGATCAATTTGATATGCTTCATGAGAGTGTGTGGTCATTTCTGAGCTCTTATGTTGCAATTTTGGTTTCCATGGTGACTTTTTTGATTTCTTTTAAGAATTATGAGTAGTTAAATTAAACATGATTTTTGAGTTGAAATCACACTGACTTGGTGCTTCTACAGAACCATGTCATTGCTTTACATAGCTCATTGTTTGCCTTTCCATTCGTGTTTTAAGTGATATGTGAAGCTAAAGCATCAATTTGCATGTGACTGTGCTTGCCTGCTTCAGCAAAAGAGCTATAAATCACTCTTAAAGGGTTAGTTCACCCAGAAATGAAAATTAGCCCATAAATTACTCACCCTCAAGTCATCCTAGGTGTATATGACTTTCTTCTTTCAGACGAATCCAGTCGGAGTTATATTAAAAATTGTCTTTGATCTTTCAAGCTGTTTAATGCCACTCAGTGGGTGTTGCATGCATCAGTCCAATAGAAGTTAAATAAAAAGCGCCCATCCATAAAAAGCCGTCTCACACGGCTCCGGGGGGTGAACAAAGGCCTCCTGTAGCGAATCGATGCGTTTTTGTAAGACAAATATCCATATTCAAAACGTAATAATCACTTTAATGTAGCTTGCGCCAACAGTTGTACACGGAAGCAGCTCGGGGCTGAAGACGTATGAGGTCGGCTTTGCGCGTAATTTTTGAGTAATTTATGGGCTAATTTTCATTTTTGGGTGAACTAACCCTTTAATTCAGTGCTGTGCTTCCCTGTATAGACACTAGTTCACTCTAACAGAAGAAAATATGAAACGTGTGACGGTAGAGAAAATGTCCGTTCATTCCTGCAAAATTCATAACACATTCAAGTTCTTGTGATCTTACAGCCTCCTTTATAAACACGTCTGATCTCTAAAATTGAAGGTTTCCTCAGTCACTTTAAGGTTTTAAGCAAGACTACGAACTTATATGCAATTACCATTTAAAATATGACAGTTTTCTCCAGCAAATGAATCTTTGACTTGTTCTGGTTGACAAGAAAAACCATTTCAAAGCAACCAAATAAGAACAGAAATAGTTATGGGCTGTTTCAGCTCTGGCAATTTGTTGATCAAATGAGTTACATCTCCCCACATGTTCTTGATTAATCTGAGAAGCTAATGATTTGCACCGAATTCCACAGCCTTGACTGAAGAACACTTGTAAGTGTTTGGAGACCCTTACCCTAGCCCTAAGTGGTTGGAAACCACAGAGGAGCGTTTAAACGAGACAAAATTTCCCTCAAGTCAGCGAAGGGCCCCCATAATCCTTCACCCAAACAAACGCTCCTATTTTATGAAAGTCGTCAGCTAACAAAATACTCTATCCGCTTTCATGGTGCAGAATATGAACGGATGGGAGAATATAAAAGCTTCATCCAAATTTATATAGTCCTTGGAAATGTGGTTTATAGTGAACCAAGGTTAACTCTCTCGCCGATTTACATTAGTTCCACGTTTTTGCCTGAAATCCAGGAAGTCTGTCAAAATAAATTGCAAAAATGTTGGAAGGCTGAAATAATGCTCAAATCACAGTTCACATGTCTGCATGCTTATTTATTTCATGCTTACATTGTCTAGTAAAACAAGCTGTTTTCCCAGCTTCTCTCTGTTATCGATCAGATATATAATGATCTCCGTATCCTCTTCCTCTACAGGTGGTGGCCAAAACAATGTTGACAGACTGTCGCTGTCACGGCGTGTCGGGTTCGTGTGCGGTAAAAACGTGTTGGCGCACAATGGCTGCGTTCGAGCGTGTGGGCGCCTACCTGAAGGAGCGCTACGAAAACAGCGTTCAGGTGGTGGACCGCTCTAAACGTAAGGTGCGACGTAAGGACAAAGACCATCGCCACATGCCTATTGGCAAAGAAGAGTTAATCTTCTTCAACAAATCGCCCAATTACTGCTTGGAGGACCGGCGGTTGGGCGTGATGGGGACTAGGGGCCGCAGGTGTAACAGAACTTCAGCCGGGCCGGACGGCTGTAACCTGTTGTGCTGTGGGCGGGGCTACAACACACACGTGGTACGACATGTAGAGCGCTGTGAGTGTAAGTTCGTCTGGTGCTGTTACGTTCGCTGTCGCCGCTGTGAGACGATGAACGACATGCACACCTGCAAGTAGAGCAACTACTTGGGGAGGGATCTTGTGAGTGGAAGTGGACCTTCTTTGCGCTTTCAGCCCAGTTGGGCCTATACAAACAAGCGTGTTGACAAAATATCCATGGCAACTGGCAATCCAAAACCAGGGAGAAATGGTATAATCCCTTTTAAGTCCACATGCGTAACTCTTCCCATGGGCTTCAAGTGGAAATCAAGCCATTTTGTATATAATGACTGTGGAATATAACTGGAGCATAAAGGGAACTAAAATACTGGGAACAGCAGAAAAAGTGTAAATAGATGCTTTTGTTTGGGTTTGTATTGAGGGCTCTTACAGTTAATGATGAATTATAGTGGGAATTATGTAGATAATATGCCAAGATATTTTTTGATACAATGTTTTATAGGTTGCAAAAGAGAATCCCTTAAATAAAAGACAGAAATAATTCCCAAAGGATGTATTCTGCAATTGTAGCTTTATATTTCATGATTAAATGTACATATTAAATTATGAACAAAGGAAGTATGCGATTTCATTTCACCTCATTTTAATTAATCTTAAATAAAGTTTTTTAGAGACCCTGTACATTCTTTCTGCTTGTGACAGCTGATGTTTCTCCATCTGTTCCTTTCCTCCTAAACAAATAAACACGTATTATCCAAAAGTGTAGATAATGGATGTGTTCTGCAGTAGCAGCTTTATCGATTTACAATTTAATTATATATTTCAAATTAAGAATCATGGTTGTTGTCTTTCCTGTTCTTATTTCTTATGACTGATGTTTGTCTCATTCCATTCCTCTTAAACTCTAATCCCACACACACACATCTCTGAAAGTGTAGTGCTTTGCTAGAAGTAACAGAGTTGTGCCAAATACCATGGCTGACTACGACTACCCATGACTCTCAAGCCAATTCCATCCAATAAATGATTTCCTTTTGGAAATATTGCCATTTTCTCACTCTTTAGTTCCTCCAGAAGATCATTCATGCTATCAATTAATGAGACATTTTGACCTGATATTTCACCCTAGAAGAGATTTGCTAATAGAACCTTGTCATCATTTTGGTCAATTCTACACCTTGTGGGCAGTAAGTTGATGTATCACAGACAGTGATTCCCAAATCAATTCCGTTGAAAACTTACATCAATCGCTGCAACCCTCCAGGTATATTTTTAAGAGCAGCACTCAGACCTTCAGCCCTGGAAACCTGGTGCCAACCCATCCTGGAGAGATATGCAGGCAAAAGGAGTCCACGTGGACACATCTGTTCTCTCAGACGTAGCCAACAGCTCAGGTGGCTGCCAACCTCTTGGTTTCTTCAGTGCCTTCTTTCAACCTTCTAATTCTCTTTAGCATGTGTTTAATGGTTAAATCATACGTAAAATGAGATGATTTGTCAAATTAAATCTGCTGTACTGCAATATTACCTTTTCAGGTTTTGTTCCGTCATTGCTAATGAGCTGAAACTGTTTCTTAATGTTCTGGAAGTGTAGTTTGGTGAGGAAAAAGCAGCACAACTGTTAAAACAAAGACAAATATTTCTGCAGATGAAATTCAATCGTACAATAAATGGAAGAATATGGGGTCCCACCCCTTCCTTATATTTTAATGAAATTATTCTGCCTTTCATACTCAGTGTTTGCTGATGCTGAACCCCAGAGGTTTTTGAGGTATTTCCATGCAGTATTTTACATTCCTTTAATCTAAGCTGAATAGATTTTTTCCCCTGAAATTATTCAGTTTTTCTGTGTGTGTGCCGTTGAGTCGAGACTGAATGCATCGCAGTGGGTGGTGCGACCACATGCACATATGCACAATATGTTTTGGATGTTCATTTGATCCACGCTGGCCTTTGGAGACCTGGGTCATCGCTCATCCCGATCATCGTTTATCCTTTGTCTCAATATGTGAATGATCAGTTATGTCCATCCAAGCATAGCATTACATCCAAAGCCAAGAGTCACGCTTTTTTCACTGGCCCATTCCTGCACGCTCTATGAGTGGTGCCATGCTCTGTATGCCTTCCCAGAAGTCTGTAGGGGCTCAAGGCTCTGTCTGGTTGTGTTGGTTGAGGCCTGAGGGGTTTTGGATTGGCAGCACTGTTTTCCTGCCAATAACTGTTGCTTAAATGTCGACGATTCCCACAACAACTGCTGTAGAGTCAATGTTAAGATTCTACACATGTCTTAGTGCTCGTTCTGCCTTAATTCATTCTGTATGTTTTCTTTGTTTCTTTCTTACTATCTTTCACCATATTGCTATGAAATGTTTTTTCAAAACAATTCATCATACAGTTGCGATTCGTTCTGATCCTATATGAACTGGGCTGACTTTTCTTGTCTTGAACACATATGGGGGGGATATGAACAGAATGAATCCATCCATCAGTGACATGATGGTATCTGCCTCCCTCTGGTGGAGTCACAGAGTCTTGCCAGAGAAGACCACAAGAGGGAGACTGATTCATGACATTGACTTTTTTAGTCATTATTTTAGCATTAAAAAAAATTATTTTAATTTCATTAAACCCAAAAAGGGTTTTACACAGGAGAATTGTAATCCTATAAAACCTACTGTATCGAGGCCTCTAAATTAAACCTGTTGCACACAATTCCTTCTGCCCCTTGATTGATAGTATATTCCTTTAGTAAGTAAAAGTCAGTTTAGTAGCTATATGTCTATATTGTGCTCCTTTTTTTTTTTTTGAGGTTTGTGTAGAATTTGCCAGGAGGTTCAAATATGCGTTATTTATAATACATATATATATATATATATATATGTGTGTGTGTGTTAATTTTAACACGTAAATAACACATCAACGATTGATTGATTGATTGCGCATCGATCATTTGTGTAAATAACGAATAATTGTTGCACAATCAACTCTTTGTACAACACAAAGCAAATGTGGAAACAACAACAACAACAAAAAATGGAAATAAGAACGTCCCCGTGTTTGTACAACTGGAATTTGAAAGTGCAGCCTGCAACTGCACAACTTTCTTCTGCAAGTCAGGTCAAGGTCAGTTTAAGTATCGCAAAGCAGTCGAGTGTGCAATCTGCGCATGCCATGTGCGAAATGCATATGTAAGTGAAAAGGTGTAGTGTCCTAAAACATCTCTTTCAAAACCCCAATTCATGTATAAATGTCAATTTCAGGAAACTTCTGAACAGTAAGAAACTAACTTGGTCAAATAATTCTTGTGGTGAGTAGGCCCACATACGTTCATTGTTATAGCATATTGTAAAGTACATTGTGTTCTTGTGGTTGGGGTGTCAATTACAGTTTAAATGGGATAAAAACGTGTTTGATTTTTTACAGCTGTTTGGGAGTCCATTCAGAGCAGATTTCAGAGAACCATTTCAAACAGCTTTTGGCACGTAGAAACGACAGTTGAGCGGGTGGTCATGCAGTTTTTCATTTGTTTTCCTAAGCAGTTGGGAAAAACAACTATCAACACATGCATAAGTGTTAAAACACAGCGCTGTATATGCACTCTCATGATTATAAAACATACTAACCACCTCATAGCCAAATATATATAACACAGACACATGTGGTCTACAAGGAATTCCTTAGTATGAAAGTTCAGGAACTATGGAAGGAAAGTCATGATGCAGCAAGACATACAGGAAAAGTGTGTGTGTGACAGGGTATCGTCACCTGACCACTTGGCTTATTTATGAGTGAGGACATCCTGTGATTCTTCTGCCTTGAGCTCTGTTTATTCAGTTCACGTACACAAACCAGTTTCATCGCTCCTGGAAACTGACCAGCTTCTTCCCAGCTTTCTAGCTGCATTGGTCACCAACTATTCAGCAAAATATTTGTTGATTGGTCTTCATAATCATAAATGTGTTGCATCAATGCCAAAGAAATCAGGATTTTTCTCCACATCTCTCCTTGATGGCACCAAGATCTATGTAAGCTTGTTTATGCC
>NW_015624564.1:118279-149343 GCF_001515625.1 Sinocyclocheilus rhinocerous | reverse complement strand
AAAATCCATAACTTCATTATTCTCCCTTTTAAGAAATTAAATTTTTAGCAATTTCTAAATGCCCCAAAAAAAAAAAAAAAAAAGGTAATTGCGACTCACAATTCTAACTTTTTTTCCTCACAGTTATGAGTTTATATCTCACAATTCTGACTTTTTGAGAATTACGAGATGTGAACTCACAATTCTGAGAATAAAAGTCCAAAATGTGAGATATAAATTCACAATCGTGAAAAAAAGTCGCAATTACCTGTTATACTTTTATGTAAACTCTGAATTAGGTGAAAAAAAAAAGTTTAAATTGCGAGATATAAACTCACAATTCGGAGAAAAATTGTTGGAATTGTGATATATAAACTTATAATTGGGAGAAAAAAGTCACAATTATCTTTCTTATTTATTTATTTTATTTTTATTCCATAGAAACAAGCTTCCATAATGATCTCATTTCCACACTGCAAAATTCATTTTCTTAATCAGCATTTTGTCTGGTTTTCCAGTAAAAATATGTCAGCATCTTTCAAATGAGAAAAAATGATTTGCAAAATCAATCCTCTGTAACAGAATTATATCTTTAACTAAACTTTCCCCATTGGCTTTTTTTTTCTTTCTTTCTTTCTTTCTTTCTTTCTTTTTTCTGGCTTTTAAACTAAATTTAGATAGATTATGTTAGAACAACATTCTTAAAACAAGAAAAAGATGATTTTAAAAACAAACATTAAACCATTAAAAGTAAACTTAAATATTACTTGTACTAAAAACAATTAAAAAAACACTACAATATGAAAATGATTGATTGATTGATTGATTGATTGATTTTACAGTGCTCTTGGGTCTCAACACAACACCAAGCATAATTATTTTCTCTATTTAATGGGTTTCTCTGGTATGGTTAACGAAAGAGTGATAATTGTATGTGTAATTTGAAAGGGATTTAGGCATTTGCCTGAAATTTTAGGGGAAGGTGTCGCCCTCTGACTCTCATGTTGTTGCGGTACAGGAAAGAGAGAGGGAGGAACTGTTGAAAAGGCAGAAGGCCAACCTGTGTGGCCACAGTCTGTTGAAGGACCTCAGAGAGCCAGAAAGAGTGTGAAAAAGAAACAGAAAGTATAATTACCATGAAGCTCTTCTTAAACTCAATCTGTGGAGGTCTGATCCTACTGCTGGGGACTGAGATACTCTGTACAGCTGGTGCAGCATCGCAGGTGAGATTCACACTCATACAACATGCCATGATGCAATACGGGTGATCATAAGTGACATATTGATTTTAACAGTTATTCTGCAAGATAAAACAAGTTAGTAGAGTAGAATTAATAGAGAAAGCAGTTTTTTGGTTTACTTGTACTGACACATATATATGCTTTCCAAGGTTAATCAGTTGAACTCTGTCTCAAATCAAATCTTGCTCTACTTCCGTTTCCTGTTTACATACTTTGTCAGTCTACAATCATAGAACAACATAAACATGCAGTTCTCTTTGATATTAATGCTCATATCCATTTCCAGGGATACTTTCTCTATTTTTAGTTGGTGAATGTTTACATTTCTGTGGTTGCAGTTGAAAAATGTGGAAAATGTAGCACTTTAAGACACATTATGTAAGCAATTCTTCAGTATCGACTGACATGCACAGTGGAATGCTGGGTAAGATAATCCTGAGAATGTTATTGGTCAGCTGTAAAGTCATGAACAAATCAGGTCAATCTCCTTGGAAAATCAGTGACAGGTGTTAAGATCCAGCATGCTTTCCAACTTTATTGGTTTTGTGAAAATGCCATATGAAAGGGAACATTGCACTGAACACAGTCTTTTGTTTGCTTTTTTTGTTGTGAGAACTAATATGCTATGTGTACGTGTGTTTATATGTGATTTTGTTTGGTGTCTGTGGCCAGAACCGCTGTGATCAGAACATCCAGGTGGTGACTACATCAAGGTGTCATTCCTGCTCCTTGACGCCTTTAGTAAAATGTCCTGATGGCTACACCAAGAGGCAGCCAGAGAAAAGTGCAAAGGACTGCAGGTAAATGTGTGTTTGTGAGTGCTGGTAAGGTTTTGCTATTATGGGGACCAAATGTGTCCACAAGGACAGTAACAATTTGTTTAAAAGCTCTTTGAATTATTTAGAATTAAATACCATACTATTATATCTGACAAAAAAGCCCACTGTTTTAACAGCTTTTGTGACAAGATGAGATGTTTCCTTTGTGCATAAGCAAAATACAGAGGCAATAATTATACAATAATCTCTCAATGTGTGTTTAGGTATCACATCACATTAGCTTTGTCTGTCACGGGCTGTTCGTTCGAGTGTTACAAAGACACGGTGGAGCCCAAGTGCTGTCCAGGTTACTGGGGCAATGACTGCATTGGTGAGTTTGAGGTCACTGAAGAAGAATTATGTGGTTGTTTGTGTAGAATTCTGTTTAAATTCTGTTCCATAGAAGACCTATGACATCAGTAACCTCTTAAACCAGATGAATATGACCTAAAAGCGATTGTTGTGTTCTTTTCTGATTTGTACACATTTTAAATGGAATTAGGAATTTCAGTCATTCTGTGAGGGAAGATACACTGAGGGAATATTTTGATCGGAAGAGTCGGGACAGGAGCTATCCTGATGCGACCACTAACAAGACTGAAACACAAACAAGGGGAAACATGGCTCCTCCTGGGAAAAGAAGTTGAAAAACATAACTATTACTATCATTCCTAGTCTAAAAGATCCTAAAGGAATGGAAATAGAATTTCTGTCATAATTCATATCAGTTTTTAATGACGATTTCTCATAATTTTGTCTTAACCAATCCTAACGGATCGCAATGACATAATATAACCAATAAAAGCATCCATCCTCTAAAAATAAAATATGATCCTACTGGATCAACTGAACTTCCAGAAGAAATAAACTAGGATGTAGGAATTTTAGTTTATCCAGCAGTACACTCTTAAAAATAAAGGTGCTTCAAAAGGTTCTTCACAGCGATGCCATAAAAGAACCATTTTTGGTTCCACAAAGAGCCATTCAGTCAAAGGTTCTTTGAAGAACCATCTCTTTCTCACCTTTTTTATAACCTGAAGAACCTTCATTTGCCACAAAGAACCTTTTGTGAAACAGAAAGGTTCTTCAGATGTTAAAAGTTCTTTATGGAACCATTTAGACAAAAAGGTTCTACGGCATCGTGAAGCACCTTTATTTTTAAGAGTGTATCTTATGTGAGTCTTATTAGAATTCTTATTTGATTCTGATAAGATCCTTTTGGACCGGTTTCAAATTATGATAGTAATTCCATTAGCATTCTTTTTTTGACTAGGGATATAAATCCCATATGCATGAATGTGACCTTCCAAAGTTGTCAATATTTGGGAGGCACACTTTATCCTTTCTGTTTCCATTTTTAACATTTTATGTGATTATGAGACCATGATGGTGTTGTTTCTCACAGTTGTTTTTCCTGTGGGAGCTGTATGTCCAGTACATATAAGCTGACATATTATTGTGTGTCTTGTCACACACTATGAGAGGAAGTTTTGAGCTGCTGTGGAACAAGGGATTTGTGTACTTCCTTCCCTCTGAGAGGGATATGGCAGGTCTGTGCCTCCGTACCACTGGAATTTGCTGACCAACACACTGTGGAGGTCTCATTTCCAGTATTTCCTCTGTCTGTCAGCACTCAAACAGATCCCACTATGAGTTCGCTGAGTCAAGCACTTTAGTTGCTGTGTGTTGTCTTGGTTTCTTTGGTCTTTTATCAGCAGAACTTCCTGCATTGTTCCTCAAGAGTTAAATGATTTGACCTTTGCGTCTATGAGACGGGTCAGCATTATGGAAGCTTAGTGAAGCATTATGGGAGGAAATTCAGAACTAGACTGTCCAAAAATCTGATTTGCATAGAGCAACATGTAGCATTTTTCTTGGATTTATAGTCACTGTTTTGAACTTGTTCATTTGTGAAGATTAGTATTCTACCCATTTGCACAAAATTTTCCTTCTCAGTAAGTGCAGAAAATGTGAAGAAAGTGCAGAAAGTGGGCCTGCTCATGACCAACTGTCTGCATATTCTGCAAGTGTGGCTTTTATTTGTTGTGTCATGTCTGTGGGTGATGTATGTGTATGTATGAGTTGCCGGGAAGGATCTGATCTCGATGAAGGGATTTTGTCAGGACTAAGTGTCCAGGACAACAATGGTGGGAAGGAAAGGATGAATGAGGGTCAGTGGAACAGACGAGGGGCTGTTTGAAGAACAGAGAAACTCTGCTAACTCATATCCTCTTGCAGAGACCATACCACCCCAAACCCACTGACCAAAGATCAGTCTTAGAAAACCATGATCTCAGATCAGTCTTACTCAAATTGAACAGAAAACAGTCAAAGTATCTGCCCTCACATCACTCTCACCCAATCTTGCTGACCTCGCCCTTATCAAAACTGAAAACAAATACAATTTTTTACATTTACATTTTATGCATGTTGGCACAGTTATCCAAAAAATCTTATGTTACTTTCAAGGTGCTGGTATATATTTTTTAACACTTGTGCTGTGCTGAAAATCTTTTACCTAATTTGGCCTTTTAAAAAATTGCTTTAAATCTTTCAATATGCAATATTATCACCAAATCTTGGATTCAATCTTTCGGTCAACTTGTTTTGTTTCAATTACCACAAGTTTTGTAGCCTATTTCTTTTTTTAAATGATTGGGCATGGGCCTCAGTGATCTGAGCTTATGCACTTCAGTTTTTGAGTTTTTAAAAATATTATTCAAAGTATTATTTCAAAATAAAGCATTATTTATGGTTAATTTTGGCAATGTTCACTCAAAAACTGAGGTGCATAAGCTCAGATCAGTAAGGCCTACAACCAGTCAGTTCCAAAAAGAAAACAAAACCTGTGCTAATTGAAATAGAACAAGTCGATCAAAGTGTTTGATAAAAAATATAGCATAATGAGAGATTTACAAGCTATTTTTTGTAAGCTGGTCATTTTTGACTCGGAACACCAAAAGTCTACCAAGATGAATTTTTTTTTTTTTTTGGAAGAGCTGTGAGCAAAGTCAATAAGTTTTAGTGAGGAAGAAGAAAATCCTCTCCTGGTCAAAATGACCAGATCTCAACATGAGGGTTAAATCCATGCATTCCCATGACCTTGGTGTTGCTAGCATCATTCTCTACTCAAATGTGTGACTGATGTCTCCAAATTGGCCATTTTATCTGATTGAAACAAACAATTTAAAAAGGTTTATTCACTTTTAATATCATGAAATCTAATTAAAGACATCCTTTATTCTGTCAATAGAATGTCCAGGATCAGCAGCGATACCCTGCAGCAATAATGGAGTCTGCTCAGATGGTATAACGGGCAATGGGACTTGCACATGTGCAGTAAGTTTCCTTTCCTTCTCTTCTTCTGTCTGAATCAAACACACTATTATTGAGCAACCGATGAGACGGTTTGGACTTTTTTTGCAGCCAGGTTTTAAGGGAACAGCTTGTGAGGATTGTAAAGCAAACTTATATGGACACACGTGCAGTAACGGTTAGAGTCACTTTTTGTTCTGTACAGCTGTATTGATTGATTTGTGTTTTGTTGGTGTTGGTACTGTGCTCTAACTGATACATGTGCTATTCAGTGTGTAGTTGCAAGAATGGCATATGTGACAGTGGCGTGAAGGGCACGGGACAGTGCACATGTCTGTCTGGGTACACTGGCATAGACTGCGATCGAGGTAAGACCTTGGAGTATTTCTGTGTGTATATGATACATGTGACATTGGAGCAGCATAAGAGTGAGTGTGTTTTTTCTCTTCAGAGCTCCCAGCATGTGCTGCTTTGCGGTGTGGGCCGAATTCTCGTTGTATTGAGGACATGTCCACAGGGCAGCTTCTGTGCATGTGCAAACCTGGTTATCAAGGTGATGGAACCCAGTGTACATGTGAGTACTGCACTTACACTGCTAATGGTAGGAAAGGTTTGTTAAATCTTTATTGAGAAGTGGGTTATATATTAGTTGTAATAAGTTATAATTATAATTATATAAGTTTGAAAAGTTTGGGGCCAGTAAGATTTTTTTAAATGTTTTTAAAAGTCTCTAAAACAAAGCATGAAAAGCATGGTTATTCTGATGCACCAGTTAGACTACCACCAAACCAGCAATTGACACTTTGACCTATCTTCAGACCAGCATAGGAATGTATACTGTACTGGTCAAATCTGGAAATTTCAGGAGGCTTCTTGATCTCACTAATCTATTGTCTTTCTTTGTCACACTGTTTATGCAGCAATTAACCCCTGCTTGAAAGGCGTGTGCCATGCAAACGCAGTGTGTGAACATACAGGACCGAACCAGCATGTCTGCACATGTACAGAAGGCTACAGTGGAGATGGCCGTGTCTGCATGCCCATAGACCCTTGCCAGACAAACCTGGGCAACTGCACATCTGGCTCTACACGCTGTGTGTATGATGGTCCTGGAAAGGTGTGTTCGTAAACACTTTAAAACACTTTGCACCTTTCTGAGCAGCATGAATGCTCCTATTGTTTTGATTATGGTTTGACATCTTCTCAATTTTCCACAGTCTCACTGTGAGTGTTTGGAGGGATTTCAGAAGTTTGTTGAAGGAAAGGGCTGCAGTGTAAAAGATGTGTGCAAACCAGACTCCTGCCATAAATATGCCACCTGTGCCACAGTGGAACCAGGAACAGTCGAGTAGGTGACAAATTCTCAATTGTTTGGTTGATTCTTAATTGATTTTTTCCCCACATATTCAAAACTACGCCTTCAATTTCAAACATTTCAGCTGTAAGTGCCGTGAAGGTTACATTGGAAATGGAAAAATATGCTTTGGGAACATAATTCAGCAGTTGCAGGACTTAAATTCAAAGCCAGGAGGAGAGTGGACGGGTCAGCTCTCCAGTGCCATTACACTGTTCAGTGAGTGACTTGCTGGCAAACCAATCCCAGTCATTTTTATTTATTTGTTTATTTATTATTATTATTATTATTGTTATTATTGGGTTTTCATCATTTTCAAAGGTAGAGGATTTTTTTTTCTTTCAATTTAGGTGTCGACATTATCTAACATGTTAAAGTTCCTAATAATAAATAAAATAGACACAGTAGCCACATACAGTGTAGTGCTAATTTTATTTCTGCTGTTTCAGATAAACTCATGTCATGGCCTTTGACCTCCCTTGGACCGTTTACAGTGTTTGTACCAGTGAACAAGGCTTTTAAGGGCACATCTGTGAGTTAGACAACACAGACACACCAACATATGATACATCGATCATATCCACCTTTATTTAATGTAGGAACGGATGCAGCCATTTGTAACTTGAATGTGTGAGGCTTCCAGTTATTTTTAGCTATACAACTTCTGCTTGATATTGCAAATTGGTATTTCTTATCATATTATTTTATTATATTGTCGTAATTATAATTATTGTGAAATACTACAGTATATTGTGAAATATTATTACAATTTAAAATTACTGTTTTCTATTTTAATATATTTTAAAATGCAATTCCTGTAATGCAAAGCTGAATTTTCAGCATCATTACTGCAGCCTTCAGTGTCACATAATCCTTCAGAAATCATTGTAATATGCTGATTTGGTTCCAAGAAACTTTTTTTGTATTCTCAATTTTGAAAATAGTTGTGATGTTTAATATTTTTGTGCAAACTGCGATACATTTTTAAGGATTCTTTGATAAATATAAAGTTCAAAATATCAGCATTTATTTAAAACAAATGTATTGATTTATTTTTGTAGCATTGTAAAATTTTCAATGGCTATATGGATGCAACAGCTAGACTAGACCAGCACCAAACCAGCAATATGCCATATAAACCATTTCAGATCAGCATAGAAATGTTTACTGTATTGGTCTAATATATCCTTTTAGTTATTATTATTATAATACCTATAGCTGCTAACAAACTGAAGTCTCGCACATTCACAGAAAACAGCTTAGTTGCATGTTGCAAAATAAGGTGGATACATTCAAACAAATACTAAAGCATGCTTTTGCTCCAGGTGAAAACCCTGCTGGCTAATGAGATGAGAGCTCGCTATCTTGCTAAGCTGCACATGGTTGCGGGAGAGGTGAACTCTGACTCGCTGAAGAAGGGAATCCTCTTCTACACTCTGACTGGCATGGCTGCCGAATCAATGACAGATGTAGGTTGTGTGTGTTTGACCAGATTGTTTTCAGGGATGTGCAACTGCAGGATACAAGAGAGGAATCATCACATCCTGTTTCTTTTCTTAACTCTTTCCTGCTCAGATCTGTTTATGTTTCACTGTGTGTGTTTGTGTGTGTGTGTGTGTGTTTGTGTGTGCGCGTTTTTGTGACAAATGTAAAATTTGTATAATGACAAGGGTATGACATAGGTATTACAAGGAGAAGGTGACTTTTCAGGACATTACCCCATGTCCCCACTTTTCAAAACGCTTATAAATCACACAGAATGGAGTGTATTGAAAATCTGAAATAGCACAAAGTTTCCTGTAAGGGGTAGGTTTAGGAGTAGGGTTGGTGTAGGGCAATAGAATATACGGTCTGTACAGTATAAAAACCATTACGCCTATGGGATGTCCCCACTTTTCACAAAAACAAACCTGTGTGTGTGTGTGTGTGAAGATGACAAGAGATTACATTAGATTGTTTCTGTAATTGGTAAACTTCTATTTTCAAGGCAGAGCAGATAAAAATCCGTCTCCATGGCAGCCGTAAGAAAGGAACTCTTGTGGAGACAGATATCTTTGCCTCAAATGGAATCATCCATTTGGTTGATAAGCTGATGGATGCAGTTCCTTCCACTGTAATAAGCGAGAAAGAGGTTTGTGAAGATAAAGGATTTCTGTTACATAAACATCGTACACTTACATTTACTTAATGTTGTTTTTGATTGTTAGGAGGGCCAACAATGTCTATTTGTCTTTTTGTCTTTTAACAGGAAAACCTGTTGCAGATTCTCTCAGGAAATGGAAAATTCTCTCAGTTTAAGTCTCTGCTTGAGGTAACAGTTTTAAACTCGATTTAACCCTAAATTAATGTACTATAAGACAATTGACCTGTGCTAGAAATTACCTTTTTATTATAGGACAAATCTTTGCTACACTGTATAAAAAAACAATAAAACAACTAATCCATAAAATAGGCCACAATGTACTATATTAATATGAAGGAATCTGAAGTTTTACCTGTATTTTGAATTTTGCACTTCATTGCATTATTTAGAGTTGTTTTAGGGTTAACAGAAATGTCTGTAAAATTAATTGGATATTGTCCTGGCAGAAATTTACCAGCACATTTTTTTTTTAAATACAGTGTAGAGCTGATTTTAAGAGACTTTTTTTTATTTTTTAATAGGTCATTTTTTCTGACAATATAAAACATATCCTAGGTCATCCTTTTGTTTCAATTACTTTAATCAGTCCATTCAAATCAATTATGAATGTGAGTTATTAGATTTTACTTATAAAATTAAATGACCTTTTGTGGAAATATACAAACCATTCAAAATGTGGGGGTTTGTAAGATTTTTTAAATGTTTTAAATGAAAGAAGCCTCTTATGCTCACCAAGATTGCAAGATTCTTTGATGTATATATATTTTGAACACTTTGATATTTATTTTTCTCAGAAAAGCAACATGGCAACTGTTTTAGAAGAAGAAGGACCTTACACACTTTTTGCGCCAACAAATATAGCCTTTATCTTCCTGAAGCCTGGCTATTTAGACTTCCTTACCTCAGAGGAGGTACAGTGCAAATATAACAACAGTTTAATTTCATACATATATATATATATATATATATGTAACATTCTCTGTATATGTTCTATCCAGTCACATAAGCATCACTTTACATTATCTTTTCATTTCTCCCAATTTAGGGTAAGACAAAACTACTTGAACTGATGCGCAATCACATAGTGTCCACTTCTCAGGTTTGTGTGTGGATGTGTGTGTGAATGTATGTATTCAAATCATAGACGTAGTGTCCGTGACGTCACCGATATGTTCCTGAAGAGCGTTTCTGAAGCTCAAAGTGGGCGGAGCCGACCGTCGCCATCTTGGCAGCAATTTTTTGAACCAGGCTGTAAACGTTTTTTTCTGCTGTAAAGTTGGGCATTTTAACATGGGGAGTCTATGGGATTGACTCCCTTTTGCAGCCAGCCTCTAGTGGCCAGTCGATGAATTACAGTTTAAGTCACTTCCGTGTTGGCTTCACGAGAGAGAGCGGGAGGTTGCCGCTTGATTCAAATCCATTTCTAGATCATTAATTAAATACTGTCTGTCATATCTGTGTACAGCTGAGTGCCAGCTTCATTGTGTCGAATCCTCGTGCTGTGACCATGGCCGACCAGGTGCTGACATTTAATGTAACGAGTGCTGTGAGTAATAATATTTTGTTATATATTTAGCTGAAATAGATCATATTTGTTCACATGCATTTAAGAGACATAAACCTAAATCCACATGTGTATTTTATCTAGTCATGTTTTAGCACCATATTTCAGCAAGTTTATATTTGAGCAAATATGGGGGGATCTGTGAATTCTTCACTGCAAGTAGTTCACTTTCTTTTGCTATTCAAACTACAGTATAAGTGTTTGCTTTTCTGCATCTCACGTGACCTCAAGTCAGGATTATTATCTCAACTAACTAAAACTAAATCCAAAAAAGTTAAAAAAAAATTTATTTAAAATTTTACTGTACTGTTGAAAGTAACACAAAAAGTATACATATCTATACACATTCTAATGGTCAAATATTAGTGGTTAATAGTTAATGTGCTGATTCTGTTACATATAGGGGCAGATCCTGGTCAATGGGGAGTCGGTTCTGGAACTGGATGTTGAAGCGAAGAATGGCCGTCTTCATTCACTGGAGGGGCTTCTAATCCCTCCGTCTATAGAGCCCATCATACCTCACAGGTGTGACATCAAAGAAACCAATATTTATAAGGTAAGCCGTATTTGTGGTGACCAGTCATAGCGATTTAGCTGTAGATACAGATACACCTTTCTGTCTTGAAGGTATTTCTATGTCAAAAATCCAGTTCAGTGTTTAAAGACACCTACAAATAAGCAATTCACAGTTTGACTTACTGGAAAGAGCATAAACACTGTGGGTCTACCAAAATAATGCCAGAGGGGGGCAGTGTTCATGAAACCGGTTTAGAAACAACAGAAATTACACACTTCATCTTTAAAATTGTTGTTTGTTCTTTTACATGCACAATAGATTGGCCACCTCCCTTTCGTTTGCAACAAGTGATTGTTACCAAACTGACATGAGAGGGTGTCTTTTTGTCTTTTTGTTACAGGGTTCATGTGTTAGCTGTACACTTGTCTCCAAATCTACCTGTCCAACTGGTGAATCACTGGTAACTTGTTCAGAAATAACCATTAGTGCATGCTATAATTTAAAACAGCAAAGCTTAAGTTAAAAAAAAAATAAAGCCTTTGTTTTAAATGTTACCTTTTAGTCTCAACTGAGGTTGGCATCAGTTTGGCATTAAAGAAATAGTTCACCCAAAAATGTACTCACCCTCAGGCCATACAAGATATAAATTAGATTTTTTTCTTCCTGAGAACAGATTTGTTGAAATTTACTTGATTAATCACTTGCCAATCACCAGTGGGTCCTCTGCAATAAATGGGTGCCGTCAAAATGAAAGTCCAAACAGCTGATGAAAACATCACAATAATCTGTAAGCAATCCACAAGACTCCAGTCCATCAATTAATGTCTTTTGAAGCATGAAGAATGTGTTTAAGAAACAAATTCATCATTAACATGTTTTTAAATTCAGACCAAGTTCTCTATCCATAATTTCGCTTTCTCCAAAAAAGTCATCTGAATCAGGAGAGAAATTTGCACAGATCAAGCAACGTTTACAAGCGAAAACAGCCCAAACTGTAATCCTTTGGTGAAAAACCTTAATAATGGATTTGTTTCATACAAACATGCAGATTTTTCTCTTCACAAGATGTTAATTGATGGACTGAAGCTGATTGGATTACTTGTGTATTATTGTGATGTTTTTATCTGCTTTTTGGTCTCTAATTCTGACGGCACCGATTCACTGCAGAGGATCCATTGGTGAGCAAGTGATGCAATGCTAAATTTCACCACATTTGTTCAGATGAAGAAACAACCTCATCTACATCTTGGATTGCCTGAGGGTGAGCACATTATTAGCCATTTTTCACTTTTAGGTGAACTATTCCTTTAAATTGGAGTGAAATTGTACATAGTGACACTGATTTGTGACTTTTTATTTTTATAACCCGTTTGTGGTCTCCTCATACTCAGGATGTATTCACCAGAGGCTGTGTATTCAAAACGGAGACTTCTGGCATAAGCATACCCACCCTTGGCTGTTCCCTCTTCTGCAATGAAACAAAGACTGTGAGTATTTTATTCACTAGTATTTATCTGCATTTATGACATAACTTGAAACTGCATCTAGCTTTGCTGGTTAATCTGATCCAGTCAAATTAGCCATTATTTGTCTTGACCAGACCCCTCGTTGCTGTAAAGGCTTTTTTGGACCAGACTGTTCCCCATGCCCGGGTGGTTTCACCGCCCCCTGTTCCTCTCATGGGATGGTAAACCCCATGCACATTCACATGTGTGCATACTGTACTTTTTTTTCATATGTCATAAGGTCTTGACTTACATTTTCTTTTGTTGTAGTGCTCAGAGGGCATCGATGGAAACGGCACATGCCAGTGTGAGCCCAGTTTCAAAGGATCCCGGTGCCAATACTGTGCCGACTCCAACAAATACGGCCCGTTCTGTGACAAAAGTATGAGTTTATTTCTTAACCAACTCACAGCATGGGGGTTTGGGAATATTCCAGATGTTTAGTAACAATTTTTCTTTGCATCCCTACTAACACCAGCCTGTGGATGCATACACGGCATGTGTGATAACCGTCCAGAGGCCAGCGGTAAATGCAAGCAGGGCTCCTGTAAAGAAGGTTATACCGGAGAGTTCTGCGAGCAGCAGACCCAGCTGTGTGGGCCCAACCAGCCCTGCCATGCTCATGCTAACTGTGTGTCCAATAAGGGAGCATTCACGTGAGCATCTGTTTAACACAGACAGAACTTTATTTATTTAAATTTTTTTTTTGCAAATTTAATGTGCTACTTTTATTTATTCAATACTATACTTGAACTGGAGTTTGGAGACCTTTGGTGTCGAAGGGTACCAAAAATTTTTTTTTTTTTAAATTTGTAAACAAATTTTTTAAAAAGTTGCAGTTGCTTTAGACAAATATTTTTTTGCAAAAAAGTGCTATATAAATACATTTGAATCATTATTATTTCGAAATTATTATTATTGTTGTTATAATTATGTCAAGATTAAAGGCACAATATGTAAGATTTTTTTATTAAAATATCCAAAAACCACTAGAACAGTGTTATATATTTTGCTGACTTGTGTACTTACATTATCCCAAATGTTTCGAAGAATGTTTAAATCCAGAGAAATAAGCAATTTTAACTAGTGATACGGAGCGTGTCCATAGTGTCATTGTGTCGTTGTGATGATTCCACACTCAGTCACGGCATCATCAAACTACGCCTTTGTCTCTTTGTTTATTTTGAATAAGCGGCCTCTAGCGGCGAAAATTACATATTGTGCCTTTAAATCACGTTTAATATCAAAATGCTTTTTTCACACATTATAAATGATTCTTATGAGTCCTCTATCCATAATATTGCTTCGCATAATATGCATAGTATATCTGTTTTTTTTATAAATGCATTTGAATTATTAATAGTTTTTCTGAATAATAATAATAATAATTATTATTATTATTATGCTGATGTCCATATTTAATTCATTTTAAAATCACAATGTTATTATTACAATGATGTCCAGATTTAATTATTTCATTTTTAATATCACACATAATAAATGAGTCTTACATGTAAAGCTGCTTTTTTAGTGCAGTAAGGGAGTCCTTTGCAAGGGGACCATCATTATTAGATATTAAAAAAAGAAAAGAAAAAAAGTTTTAAGAAAGGAAAATATAAGTGATGCATTGTGTGATTTTAGGTGTGTGTGTAAGCCTGGTTTCCAAGGGGATGGATACATGTGCGTGGAAAGCGATCCTTGTGCTTTGCCACATCGTGGAGGTTGCAGCATCAATGTAAGTCAGATGCATCTGTGTGCTTGTGTTTAATGTTACCATGTTATGATAGTATGTTTAATCTCTTTTGTTCTCAGGCCAAATGCATAAAGACTGGTCCAGGCACACACACGTGCCAGTGTCTGAGCGGATGGAGAGAGGATGGAGATGAGTGCCAGGCCATCAATAACTGTCTGAATCCATCCAGAGGAGGGTGTCACCCCAATGCCACCTGCATCTATGTAGGCCCAGGACAGGTGAGGGGGCATTGTGATTCCCGAACCCCATCTATTTGGATTTACAGGATTTTTGATGATTGATATTCTACCCTAGAGTGACTGTGCTTGCAAAAATGGTTACCACGGCAATGGGAGGGATTGTGAACCTGTCAATCAATGTGTGGAGCAGAAGGGTGGATGTCATTTCCTGGTGAGGGCTCAAACAAATCATCATAGAACTGCACACATTTTTTTCATAAAATGTATGTGGAATTCTTTCATTTTCCTGTTTTCTCATAGGCCACCTGCCAGTTCCTGAACCCTGGTGGATGGCAGTGTGTGTGTGAGGACGGTTATGTTGGTGATGGAAAAATCTGTTATGGAACCCTAGCACAGGCACTGTATATTATTTTGTGTTATTTTTCTATTCTTTTTTGTTATACAGAGGTCAGGCTTATACTGTATGTAATTCAACAACTGCTATTACTTAAAAAGGATATTTGTATAACATTATTCATTAGTTGTTTCATTTTTTTTTTTTTTTTTTGCAGGAGGTGGCAACAAACCCAAATCTTCTAGAATTCAACCTCTGGATATTGGTAATTTGTGTGTTTTTTTTTAATAGGGAGTGAATTCAAATTGGAGCACTTTTTGGCATTGAGATGACTGGGGGAAAATGTCCCAATTACCATAATTCACCCTATTTATACAACAGTTCTGGTCCTTGAATATGATTGGACAAGCAGCATTTTAAGAGACTGCTAATATATAGTCCACAACATTTTTTAAGCTTTTCACTGTTTGTATCACTTGTCTGTGTTTGCACGTTCCTGTCAGACTCCATACTTTTAGTGATAGGGCGTTTTTATTGACTCTTTCTGCAGATTACATCATTACACCACTAGGTCACCACCAAGTTACTTTTTATTAGCGAGTCAAGGAATCATTAATTTAAGCAATTCACTCAGAAACACTGATCCATTTGGGAACTAAACGAGTGAGTCAATGAATCATTCACTCCTTCAGTTTGTTTAAAAACACTGATTCATTACGTTATGCCACTACTCTGAGACATCCAACAGTTTTGCTGTGGATTTGTTTTGGAACAAAAAAAGACAAAGTAACTGGTAATATTGTGTCTAAAATGTAAGTAATTGAGATTTATTATTATTAATATATTATTATTATTATTATTATTAATGTTATGTCCAGATTTTCAAGGCTGATTGTATATAAATGATGTTCGAGTTCCTAATAAGTTCTGGAATCTGAAATATTCCATAGCGAGCGGATCTTTCTCAACTGCTGTCAGAGACAGAAAATTACACACTCTTTGTCCCATCGGCTCAGGCCACAGAGAAACTGAGTCAAGAAGACAAAGACTTCTGGATGACCCGCAGTAACCTTCCAAGTCTCATCAAGTAACGACACATAATTGTCATGCAACCACATCAGCTAATTTGTCATATTTCAATAGTTTTGATAATGATTCATCTTTTTTTTTTTACATTGTTAAAATACAACTAGCTGTGTTTTTCCTCACAGAAGCCACATTGTTTATGGGTTATATGCTCTTAGCGATCTCCGTGCATCCCCTTCCCCACGACTGCTTTCCGTTTTAAAAAGGACACTTCCTGTTTACTCAACCAATGATGTAAGAGGAAACAGCTTTTCTTTTCGATTAATCCCAGTACAATTTTGTCTGTCATTCAACTCCGCCAAGATATTTTCTTTATCATGTTTTCTGTTTGTCTTTTTATTCAGACCACTATTGTCGCAGGAGGAAAAATAACTTATGGAGATATGGCAGCAAAGAATGGAGTTATCCATTTTATTGACAAAGTACGACCCTAGAGTCTTTTCTTTTAATAAAATCTAGTACAACATTGGGTCTCATTTACTAACAGTTGCGTAATTGTGTACACAGAAAGGGTTATGCAAAATTGTGTTTCTTAAATTTAAAATAAAGTGCAAACTTACTGATAAAGTGATGACATACACACAGATTGAAGAAATTTGTCACTGTTGTTCACTCTAGGTGTTGATGCCTGAGCGACAGATGAGTGAAGGTTTACTGGAAGTATTGAGTCAGAGGGCTGATCTCTCTCTCTTCCACAGCTCTCTCTTGGTGAGTCAGCTAATTTGTCTAAGTCTTGTAGGCCTGCCACACCACGAATGAAAATAATCATCCTCTACATATGGCTTGGACTTGTTTTTGAATTGTACTTATTTTGCATTTATTCAGAAACACAACCTGACTAATGAAATGGAGGAGTCTTCGGGCTTTACTGTGTTTGCTCCAACAGACAGCGCGATCCGAGAATACCTCAGTAGAACGGGCAAGGAGTCAATGGTATTATACAAACACACTAAAATACACAGCCGTAATGATATTAATTATAAAGCGTCTCATTTTTGCATCATGAATTTTGTGTATTTGTTTCTAGGATTTGAATGTGACCCAGTATCACATTATAATAAATGAGACTCTAAAAGATGGAGATTTGGTGGATGGACTGTATAAAGATACCATGCTTGGCTTTTCGTACCAACTGGGAATTTTCCGACAAGATAAGAAAGTAAGTCAGTGCTAAATTATTTCAAGTCAGCTTAGTAAATCAAATGCTAAGTCTTCTATAAATATGAGATTTTTCTGTCATAGTTGCTTGTAAATGAGGCTGAGGTGAACGTGACTGATATAGAGACCAGTAAAGGTGTGATCCACACCGTGTCTGCAGTCCTGAGTATTCCCAACAACCGCTGTGACAGAGCTACCACCAAAATTATCACGGTGCAATATATCTATTTAACCATTTTACCTGGTCATTTTTACTTGTATCATTTAAATATTCAATCTAAATGTACATTGTATCTGTAGGGACGCTGCATGGACTGTTTCCACCCAACTGAGAACCCTTGCCCTTCAGGAACAAAAAGACTGGTGAGTGTACAATGTTGACCCAAAAAGTGTTTGGATGGCAATATTTTATATTAAGACGGCCATTTTAAAAACTGTTTATATTAGAGAGAGATATATATATATATATAGTTTGATTGTCATTCTTACAAATTGTTAATTTACACAAAATATTAATTTATAAAATATCAATTTAAAAAAAAAAAAAAAAAAAGTGTTTGGATGCCTATATTTCATATTATTAAGACGGTCATTTTACGATTCACTTGAAAAATGAAAAATGTACAATTTTAAACATGTATTTATACTGTATAATTTGATATTAGTTTGATTACAAATTTACAATTTACACATTTAGATTTCTTTAGTACACTCTTAAAAATAAAGGTGCTTCACGATGCCATAGAAGAACCTTTTTGTCTAAATGGTTCCTTAAAGAACCTTTAACATCTGAAGAATCTTTCTGTTTCACAAAAGGTTCTTTGTGGCGAAAGAAGGTTCTTTAGATTACAAAAAGGTAAGAAAGAGATGGTTCTTTAAAGAACCTTTGACTGAATGGTTCTTTGTGGAACCAAAAATGGTTCTTCTATGGCATCGCTTGAAGAACCTTTTGAAGCACCTTTATTTTTAAGAGTGTAAGGGAACTTAATAAATTATCAAGTTTTTTTTTATTTGAAAAATTGTAATTAATTGAAATCACAAAGGAGTAGAAAAGAGTAGAAATCTTTCCAAATTCCCTATGGAAAAAAACAAAAACAAACAAACTTTAAACTTTTCCTATTCATTGTTTGTTCTCAGATGAGCCGAAAGAAAAGATGCATGTATAGTCGAGTATACCTTGGAGAGACACTGCTGACCATCGGATGCAAAGTTTCTTGTGAGAAAGTCAACATTGTATGTACAAGATGCATTCATTCACTTTTCACAATCACAAGCAGCCAGAGCTTTCTGGAGTTCAGTTTAAAAAAAAACAAAAAACATTTCATTGTGCTTGACATGATGATATCCACCTTATTTTCAATATGAAAGTAAGCTATTTTCTGTGAATGTACAAGACTTGCGATTCATTAGCCGCTATGGGTAAATAAGAATAATGAAGTGCTGAAAAACTTTGCATGGAAAATCAGTGTGTTTATAATATAACGGTACATTAAAATAATATAGGTACTTGTTTCCAATATCAAGCAGCATAACAAGCTGTTTTGTACAGCAAAAAAATAACTGGAAGCAGATGACACCGGAAGCCTCGTACATTCCAGTTACAAATGGCCATGTCCTCTTATATGTTAAAAATAAGGCAGATATCAGAAACAGTTTCTCTCTCTTTGCAGGAAAGAAAGTGTTGTGCAGGTTATTATGGTATTAACTGCGAGAAGTGTCCGGGGCCAGAAGGTCAGTCCTGTTTTGCCAACGGTGTGTGTGTAGATGGGATCAATGGCACAGGCATCTGTCAGTGTAACCAGGGGTTTAACGGCACCGCATGTGAGACTTGCCAAGCTGGAAAATATGGAATTCACTGTGATCAAGGTATTAAACATTTAAAAGCTCATACTTTCATATACTACATACTCTGTAAACAATTAGCTCATACAAAGTTTGCGTATATGCACTATCTTTCTGTTTAGAGTGTAAGTGTGTCAACGGACGCTGCAAAGACGGTGTGGATGGAGACG
This sequence comes from Sinocyclocheilus rhinocerous, assembly GCF_001515625.1. Taxonomy (NCBI): domain Eukaryota; kingdom Metazoa; phylum Chordata; class Actinopteri; order Cypriniformes; family Cyprinidae; genus Sinocyclocheilus; species Sinocyclocheilus rhinocerous. The sequence continues at coordinate 130,385 of NW_015624564.1, read as the reverse complement.
GCAGCTGTATGTGTGATCTGGGCTGGAGAGGAATAAACTGCAACGTTGGTATGATGCTCACCTGTCACACGAATGTTGATACATACATTTGGATGCCTTGCACCATCTGAGTATATATTTATTGTAATCTGTAAATAAAAATGAAGATAATATATGTTGACTCTTTTCAGCTATTACATCAGATATGTGCAGAGGAAAATGCCACAGTAGTGCCAAGTAAGTTTACTTTCTTTGAAGAACATCTTGGAAGTACTACAGTACTACCATCTGTATCAAGTAAACATTCTTGGGTAAATCACACAAAACCTGTAGAGATCATGTCATATTACACCTCAAAATCAAAACAAAAATATTGTTCAATTTAAAATTTGTACATTATTTTTATGCATAATTTTACCGTTTCCATTCTCCAAGAATAATAAAATAAGCATTATCTTTTGCTTTATTTGTTGGGGTTGGTAAGATTTTGAAGTGTTTTTAAAATAAGTCTCCTATTCTCACCAAAGCTGCATTTATTTGATCAAAAATACAGTAAAAACAAGAATATTATTAAATATTACAGTTTGAAAGAAGTGTCCTATCTGGATACATTTTAAAATGTAATGTTTAACTGTGATGACAACGCTGAATGTTCAGCAGTCAGTCTTCAGTGTTACATGATCCTTCAAAAATTATTGTAAATTATTAAAATGGATTGAAATGGAACTATTTTCAAACAATGCAGGTCTTTACTGTATTTTTTTTGTCAATTTAGTGTCCTTGCTGACTAAAAGTATTGATTTCATGAAAAAAATCCTATTTTTTGAATGGTAATGTGAATTTGGGTGAAATGTTAACTTAAAAATCTAACTAAATACTCAGTCTTGCAGATATAAACGTCAGCTTTATTTCTTTAAAAATAAAAAATTTCAGCAACCTAAAATGTCTTCATCAGACATCAAGAGCTTGTTAGGTAAACAGCGTCTTAGGAATAGGAATCTTTACAATTAAGGTGTACTCCTCTAATTGAGAGAGTGGTTTGAAATTTGTGAAAAGTTCTTAATTGAGTCCTCTTGGGAACCATGCATCTAGAAAAAAAATCCCAAAATTTGTATTAGCCCTATATTTCAAAAGAAAGTGAAAGTGAAGTGACGTGTGGCAGAGTATGGTGACCCATACTCGGAATTTGTGCTCTGCATTTAACCCATCCAAGTGCACACACACCGTGAACACACACCCAGAGCAGTGGACAGCCATGTGCTGCGGTGCCCGGGGAGCAGTTGGGTGTTCGGTGCCTTGCTCAAGGGTCTCACCTCAGTCGTGGTATTGAAGGTGGAAGAGAGCGCTGGTTATTCCCTCCTTAGATGTGTACACCTATTGCTAATTGCAAGACCTTATCTACAGATGATTAAGCACTTTTTGCAAAATGTGACCTGGATTTGCTTTTGTGACATTCATACTTTCTATGCTCTTTAAATATTGCGTTTATGACTTGGGTTTGATGTTTGTTGTAGCTGCTTGCTGAACGTGGTGGACAGTAAATACTACTGTAGTTGTGCTGCAGGATTTAAGGGCAACGGCACATATTGCACAGGTAAGCATCTCAAGAAACATTCAAACACACTGCTGTCAAATAACATTTGTAGCCAATGAGTCTAAATGGTGGTTTAATGTACTATATGGTGTTATCGCCAACCCAAGCGGTGGACGCATGTGCAGAGAATAACGGTGGCTGCTCGGTCCACGCCGTGTGCAAGCGAACCCTCCCAGGACGGAGAATATGCGTGTGCCACCCGGGTTATGCAGGCGATGGAAAAGTATGCATTTGTAAGTGTATATGTCAGTTTAATATCCAGTTTGAAGGGTAGTGTACACATCTTGTAGTCCATGACACTTACAGTGCCAATGTCCTGGGTTTGAGGTCCAGGAGAAACCCAATAATAAAAGTGTGATAAAAAGTGATATATATATATATATATATATATACCGTGAATGCAGTGCTGTGTATTCCAAATGAAACAAACTTATTGCATTTGATATGTGTTAATGATTGTGTGTGTCTTTGAAGCCATCAATCCATGCTTGGATGGTAATAATGGGGGATGCCATGCAGATGGTGACTGCATTCATACAGGCCCTAATAAGGTAGGACGCAAATATAAACGGACCATTCATACAGCCAGCCAACAAACAAATCAAATACAATTTTATAAGTGAATCCAGGGTTTCTGTAGGTTTTATGAAGGTAATTTTAATATCAAGTAAAGAAAAGTGAAAGAAATTAAAAGGAACACAATACATCATGTTCTAAATGTACTGTAAATGTTTAAGGAGCATACGAGTTGTAGTAACAACGCTTCAAAGTTTGAAAATACAACTTCCAGCTGATTTGTTAGTTTTTAATTAATTAATACCTCTGCACCCCCATCAAAAAAATAAAAAAATAAATAAAATAAATAATAATCGGAAGGTTTATTAGCCGTTTCAAATGTAATGCCACAAAGCATTACATTTGAAACCACAAAAATTATATTTCAGCATTTATTTAGCAGCATAAAGGCTGCAGAAATACTCCCATACGGTTTAAGCTATACTTTCTTAATAACCCTCCCAAAAAAACAACAACTCACTTTTAGGTGGAAAGAAACCATTTTTTCTCCTGTTGTAAATTAAACACCATAAATACCAACACTGTATAAACAATTCTCATTACTGTAATGCAAAATAAAATAATTGTGGACTAAATCTGTTAAAAAAGTCAGAGGAAATATTTGCCAAATAAGACTTCTTACCAGTGGCTACTGGTGGAAAATTTTCTGGGTAGGGCACCACATCCAACAATTTTAGCATACATCCCGGTATGATTAATCCCAGTATAACAAAAGGAAAAGTATTAAGACTTGAAACATTTTAAATAATTTTTTTACCAAGTTCAAGCTTGAGGATGATTCCCACAAAACTACATTTTCTGCACGTTTTTATATAAATTAAAAAAAAAAAAATTTTTTTTGATTTTCATAATTCACAATTTATGTATACAGCAAAAACTGTGAGGAAAGAAAATAAAGGTTGCATTCGTTTAGAGCAGGGGTGTCAAACTCAATTCCTGGAGGGCCGGAGCCCTGCAGAGTTTTGTTCTAACCCTGCTCCAACACTCATACCATGTAATTTTTCAAATAAGCCTGAACGACTTGATTAGTTGGGTCAGGTGCGTTTAATTAAGGTTGAATCTAAACTCTGCAGGGCTCTAGCCCTCCAGGAATTGAGTTTGACACCCCTGGTTTAGAGCATTTTAGCCACAAGTCAAGCTGTAATACCAAACAGGACCACACGGAGGTGCCAACAGACCACTATACCAGGTGCCTTAACCTGACTGTATATAAATCTATACCGATCCATTCAGAATTATTGAACAGAGCTAAACACAAATTAAAAAAGCAAATAAAACATTCTGAATTTGTCGAATGTGGTGATCTGTCTGAAGGCAGCTCAACATGACCAGTGAACAGTTCCTCTATCAGAGTGTTTTTTTGCCCATATGTACTGAACTGTGCTCATGCAAAAAGCTACCAGAGAGCGCACATACACGGGGTTTATTTGCACATAAATAACGGACTTGCGCGTCTAATAGTTTATGATTCCTGTATGTCACTGTAATCGTCTTTACCTCCATTACAATCTTCATCCATCTAAACTTTACTGGTAAGATACTGATTTGCTTTATTCAGCCAATACAGACTAGTTCTAACTGCAGCTTAAAGATAATTAATAGAGGTAACATTATGTTTGTTGCCACCAATCACTGCACAAGTTAAGGTTACTTATGACGAAAGCATGTTAGTCCTCCTAGCCCTCCCTGAACTCAGTGCGAAAAAAACAAAAAGTCTTTAGCTGTGTCTGAATGAAATCACTCACTCGTTTACTCGTCCACTTATCCCTATATAGTGTATGGCAGTTGAGTGCACTATATCAGAAAGGAGTGACGAAATGAAGTGAGCGAACTCGTACTTTTATATTTCATCTACCTTATTTTAGAAAATAACTCGCAACTTTACGTTGTAATTAAATTATACATACCTCTGAAAACCACTGCATTAAACAAAGTATTTAATTTGAGTGAGAAATTACCCATGCATAATTGAGAGATTCGACTCACCCATAGAATCAATTTGAAGTAATGACACCGTATATTAACTTTTTTTCAGACAGCATGTATTTGCAAACTAGGCTTTTCTGGGGATGGAAAGCAATGTGAAGCCATCAATGTCTGTCTTGAGGTATGTGCTTTCATTAGAAGGACTATATTAGTGGTTCCCAACTGGTTTTACATCACCACTCAGATTTACACAATATCAAGTGCATCAAGAGCACCAGAGTTGTTTACCGAACAAACTTAAACCAAAATTGTACTTAATCAAAAGACTTCTTCATTGGTTTCTATTCTAAATGTTTTAAATGTTAAGGTTTAATCAGAACAGACCCACTTGTTCATTCATTCTGAATTACAGCCCACCAGTTGAAAACCCACTGTATTACAAATGACCTTGTTGCACTCAGCTCAAAGATTAAAATGAATAGCATGGAACAATGTCACTATCAATTTTTTTTCTTTATGTCAGAAAAGTGGAGGATGTCACAGGTATGCCCAATGTACCATGACAGGACCCCTGGAGAGGAACTGCACTTGTAGGCCTGGCTTTATTGGAGATGGAGAAACTTGCAAAGGCACCCTGAAAAGAGTGAGAAGTACAGCTAAATGTAAACAGGCACACAAATGTAGCAAAACCTTAAAACATTTCTTTCATTTTAGGAGATTCTAAACAGAAGTTTAGGAGACTTCTACACTGGACTGATGGTACGCTTATTCTAAGTAATTTTTAACAATGATGTTTTTAGCCTGAATGAGACCGATTTAACTGAATTTACAGAGAAATAATATTCCTGAACTTGGAAATCGTGGCCCCTTCACAGTCTTTGCACCCAATGCAGATGCTTACAACAAACCAGAGGTAAGACTCAAATGTGGTCAATGAGCAAAATTGTGACTTAAATCACAACAGCAGTACTTTAATTGAATTGAAGACTTGCATTGCTACACTCTTAAAACTGCATTCACAAAAAAAACAAACAAAAAAAAAAAACTGCTTATTACTGCTACAATAACATTAAAGTTTAACGGAGCATGAGATGGAGTTTCTTGCATAGGTTCTGGTCATCAACAACTGCCTCAAATGTTTTGCAGGTGTCGTTCATTCAAAGCTGCAAGAATGCAAAAAAACCAAAAAAAGTATACATACCAAATAACATTAACTAGAAAGCCAAGAATAACCCAAGTGTTGTTTTAACTTTTAAGGGCATTTTACACCGTACCTGGTAACTTTAAGTTCTCAGTTTATTTTCAATGGGAGAGAGACGGAGAGAGACAGAAGGTAGCACAGCTCATCAGCAAACAAAGAAACACATAACACTTTAAAGGGGTCATATGATGCTGCTAAAAAGAACATTATTTTGTGTATTTGGTGTAATGAAATGTGTTTATGCGGTTTAAAGTTAAAAAAAACCTTTGCAACTTTACAGATCTTCTTTATGCACCAAGAGCTTGTAACACTCCAAAGAGAAAGGAAAAAATGAAATTGCATCATATGACCCCTTTAAAAATTAGTTCCCACTAGCACAGGGCTGGGCAGCTTCGGTCCTGAAGGGCCACTGTCTTGCAGATTTGAGCTCCAACCCTAATCAAACGCACCTGAACAAGCTAATCAATGTCTTCAAGATCACTAGAAAGCTACAGGCAGGTGTGTTTGATTGGGGTTGGAGCTAAACTCTGCAGGACAGTGGCCCTCCAGGACCGAAGTTGCCCTGCACTATTAGTGGGTATTGCTGCATTGGAGTGAATTGCACCGCCTTGTATGGAAATACATGAGGCAAGATTGCTAGCCGCATTCCACATACTGTGCCAAATGAACCTCAACGGTTTAGTAACTGACAAACTTGGCAAAAGACATTTTGAAATTAAATAAAATGAGTTACCAGACTTTCAAGCATCAAAGATGGCTACCAATGAAAAGTTGAGGCATGAACCCGCTTGTGAAGGTACATAGGCAGCAGTGTGATTGGATAAAATGCTGGGTGGAGAGTAATGGGTGTCCAATCATGCTGCTGGAGGGCCACAGTCCTGCAGAGTTTAGCTTCAAACCCATTTAAACACCTTAACCAGCTAATCAATGTCTTCTAGAAACTTAAATGTGTGGTGGCAGGCCAGAGCTAAACTCTGCAGGACACTGGCTGCTTTTACATGCAACCAAATAATCCGTTTGTAATCGGATTGACGGCTCAACCGGACTGAAAAGCCTTCATGTAAACACCTTAATCGATCCGATTGAGCGCGATCGGATTGAAGGGGGTGGTTTATTCCTTTTCAAATACGATTGAGAGTGCATGTAAACACTTGATCCGGTTGAACCCCGAAACTGAAAGGACTGCGCATGTGCAATGATGCAGAAATAGCATAATGACGTATGACCCGTGGAACAGCTCTTCCTTTTGAATAAAGTGTTGTATAAATGCATGTCCTGTCATTATAAAATGCTCCTTTCACTCGGCAACTGTGAAGTGGAGCAGGATTCATCACTCCACATCTATGTTGATCCATAGCTCTTTTTCTCTCTGCATTTTCAGCCCCAACCTTTGCATTCATATCTCCCATGGTCAAGAGCATGTCATGTTGAGGGACCTTAGAGACTGTTTGCTGTAGTTTCCCATACCAGTCATTTTGGCCTCTTCCTCTGCATCATTTGTTGGTGCATCACACTGGATGATGGTTGGTATACAGTGTTTGGAGTTGAAGCGTCTAGAGGTTCCCCTTCTAGCAAGGTGTTAACCTTCTCTTTTGTGATTATAAGGGCTAGACAGTTTTCATGTCTGCCATCATGTCCAGCGTAAAGTATAACATAGCCGTTGCTGGTTACTTGCCGTCCGGATCCTGCCCATCGGCATTCACTGACACCTAGGATGTCCAGTCTCTATTTCCTTGTCTCTTTTCTAACTTAAGCTGATTTCGATGTTTCAGACATAGTGCAGACATTCCATGCTCCAACACGGATACTAGTTTTGGACCCTAGTAGACTATCTTTCATACTCCTGACTTCCTGTTGGTGACTTTCATCAGGAGTAGTTATACTGCCAGTTAGTTGGCTCAATCCAATTGGTTGTTCGGACAATCGTTGATGTTTCTGCACCAATATAGATTTTATGGGATGGGGTTGTTAGCCCCATGCCCAACCCTCAGCCTGGAGGAACAGTTGCCTTTGGTCTGGCTTCTACCCTAGGAACTGGCCGGCTTGGTTGAACCTACAAGGGGCTTGGCCCCCACCAGCATAGCTCCCAAGAGTCACTGGCTACGTTTACATGCAACCAAATAATCCGTTTGTAATCGGATTGACGGCTCAACCGGACTGAAAAGCCTTCATGTAAACACCTTAATCGATCCAATTGAGCTCGATCGGAATGTTTCGATCGGATTGAAGGGGGTGGTTTATTCCTTTTGAGAGTGCATGTAAACACTCGATCGGATTGAACCCCGAAACTGAAAGGACTGCGCATGTGCAATGATGCAGAAATAGCATAATGACGTATGACCCGTGGAACAGCTCTTCCTTTTGAATAAAGTGTTGTATAAATGCATGTCCTGTCATTATAAAATGCTCCTTTCACTCGGCAACTGTGAAGTGGAGCAGGACAACCTCCCACCAGTCCTTGTTTTGGATTATCATCCACAGGCAAACCGGTTTGGGCGCGGGGAGGGGCATTTTTACTGCATGATAAATATGAGCAGCACTGCACAGCGGTTTATATGTATATTAATCCATAAATGGATAAATATCAAATCTGCTGTTAAAAACAAAGAAACAGTGTAGGAGAGTGGTTATGTGCAAACAGTGAGAAACTGTAAAACATATATTTGTGCAGTGCGCATGTAAAAAAAAAAAAATCTATTCCGATTTGAAGCTTGTGACATCACATCAACCCGATCACTTTATTTAGCGTTCATGTAAACCCTACATTCAGATACATCAGTCGGAATGAATTCAGTCCGATTGTACCAAAAATTGTGCATGTAAACGTAGCCATTGTGTGATGGTATGATTGTACATTGTGAATTGGCTCTCCAGAAGCAAGATTGCACATGCATTACTTTCTCCACTCAGCACAGTGAAAACCAAATCAATAAAAATGTTGTGGGTATTACTAGCTTAGCCAGACTGCATTTGGCCAATTCGGAGTTTAACAGACCACATTTTAGGAATAATCAATTTAGAAAGGGATTTTCACAGTTTTCACAAACACCACAAACTGTTAAGACACCTTGATATATTCTACTATTAAAACCGTAAGATATGGCATTACATTGAACAAAACTATGCTATACAACTCAAATGGATCAATTTGCTAGGAGTCTTGCCGCATGGCCAAGTAGATTGAATATCTAGAGCAGGGGTGTCCAAACTCTGTCCTGGAGGGCCGTGTCTTGCAGAGTTTAGCTCCAACCTTAATCAAACACACCTGAATCAGCTAATCAAGCTCTTACTCGGCATGCTAGAAACTTCCCGGCAGGTGTGTTGAGGCAAGTTGGAGCTAAACTCTGCAGGACACCGGCCCTCTAGGACAGAGTTTGGGCACCCCTGATCTAGAGTTTGGTGATTTAAAAGGTATAGTTCAGACCCCCCTCCTCCAAAAAAAAAACTACTCAACTTCAAGTGATTTTAAATCCGTATGTCTTTCTTCTGCAGAACACAAATGATACTTGTTGGGATCCAAGCAACACTGGAGCTTTGAGTTCCATTGTATGGAGAAGAGCCAAAATCTCAATATTTTGTTCTACAGAAGAACGAACATAATGTGGTTTTAGAACCACATGTCCCTGAGCCAATTTGGCTAAGGCTTATCTTGTTAGAAACAATTATACCATGAAGACCAAAACTTACCATTGCAGAATATCACAAAGCAAGCTGATACAGATAAGGAAAAATTACCTCCTGCAAAACAGTAGGAAAAATATCTACACTTGAGTGAGGGATTCAACATTTTAAATAAATAAATAAAAAACAGTGAGAAACTCTATATTTGTGCAGTGAGCGCATGTAAAAAAAAAAAAATCTATTCCGATTTGAAGCTTGTGACATCACATCAACCCGATCACTTTATTTAGCGTTCATGTAAACCCTACATTCAGATACATCAGTCGGAATGAATTCAGTCCGATTGTACCAAAAATTGTGCATGTAAACGTAGCCATTGTGTGATGGTATGATTGTACATTGTGAATTGGCTCTCCAGAAGCAAGATTGCACATGCATTACTTTCTCCACTCAGCACAGTGAAAACCAAATCAATAAAAATGTTGTGGGTATTACTAGCTTAGCCAGACTGCATTTGGCCAATTCGGAGTTTAACAGACCACATTTTAGGAATAATCAATTTAGAAAGGGATTTTCACAGTTTTCACAAACACCACAAACTGTTAAGACACCTTGATATATTCTACTATTAAAACCGTAAGATATGGCATTACATTGAACAAAACTATGCTATACAACTCAAATGGATCAATTTGCTAGGAGTCTTGCCGCATGGCCAAGTAGATTGAATATCTAGAGCAGGGGTGTCCAAACTCTGTCCTGGAGGGCCGTGTCTTGCAGAGTTTAGCTCCAACCTTAATCAAACACACCTGAATCAGCTAATCAAGCTCTTACTCGGCATGCTAGAAACTTCCCGGCAGGTGTGTTGAGGCAAGTTGGAGCTAAACTCTGCAGGACACCGGCCCTCTAGGACAGAGTTTGGGCACCCCTGATCTAGAGTTTGGTGATTTAAAAGGTATAGTTCAGACCCCCCTCCTCCAAAAAAAAAACTACTCAACTTCAAGTGATTTTAAATCCGTATGTCTTTCTTCTGCAGAACACAAATGATACTTGTTGGGATCCAAGCAACACTGGAGCTTTGAGTTCCATTGTATGGAGAAGAGCCAAAATCTCAATATTTTGTTCTACAGAAGAACGAACATAATGTGGTTTTAGAACCACATGTCCCTGAGCCAATTTGGCTAAGGCTTATCTTGTTAGAAACAATTATACCATGAAGACCAAAACTTACCATTGCAGAATATCACAAAGCAAGCTGATACAGATAAGGAAAAATTACCTCCTGCAAAACAGTAGGAAAAATATCTACACTTGAGTGAGGGATTCAACATTTTAAATAAATAAATAAATATATATATATATATATATATATATACTCACCCCAAGGTGACCAGAAGCAAGAAAACCGCTAACTCTTACAGCAACTGACTAAACCGGCCAACTGCCTAAAGCTGGCTATTTAAATGTTAGCGTATATGATGCATGCAAACTCATTGGCTGACAAATTACATGCCTATTAGCTCGTTTGCATAGTATGCAATATGATTGGTTGACAAATTACAAGTAGAGGACCTATCAGCTTGCGCCATGACTGGCTAGAAGATTATCCATCCAGTCCTTGTACCATGTGACTGAACTTGAAGTCATGAAATAAACACAAAAGTATGTCCTAATGATATTGTCACTAAGATAAACTCAAGAATTGAAAAGGAAAATTACAAACTCGAAAGCGGGATGCATTATGGTAATGAGTATTTAGTAAGAAAATATGGTTCATTGTCATGAATCAGAATCAGAATATAAGCTAAAATATGACTTGGACATGTTTTCAACAGGTTTTATGTGATTCACCCAAATGGCCTTTGATCTACATGTCTACATCTACTACTCTACATCTACTCTGCCTCTTAATGAGTATGATGAATAGTAAGAGAAAACTGTGATGTGATAGCAGGTTTTGTTATTGGCACTGCTTTTGTTTAGGTTAAGGACATTGTAAAACGGACTCGTATGGAAATCAAAATCCTGAGGTACCACATTGTGGCCTGCCGTGCCCTCCTCCCAGAAGACCTCATGCAGCCTCGTTACCTGACCACACTTACTGGTGACATCCTCACCATTACATACTCTGAGGTACAGTGTGCCTGATGCAAAGATAACATTATCACAACTCAGTATGATGACTGCATAAGATACATATTATGCATATTATTGAAACACTCATTATTTGTTTCTAGGATACTATATACATCAATAACAAAGCCAAAGTGGTGTTCAGTGATCTGGAAAGTAGCAATGGGATTTTCCATGAGATTGACACTGTTCTAGTGCCCCCTGGTTTTCAGATTCAGAAAGACAGAGAACAAGACAGCACACCAGTATGTCCCCACATGATTATTCTGACAGTATTCTTTATTTTATAATGTCAAGAGTAATAATAAAGCATGAAATTATGAAATTACACTGATAGATTTTTTATTTTGTTTGTCATTGTCCTTTTTTTCTGAAAGCGTAATCTCTCAGATGTGGTCAGTTTCCATGGCTTCAAGACATTCTACAAGCTTCTAGAGGTAAAATAAGCAAAAATATGTTGTTGTTTTTGTTTTCTTTTTTTTCTAATAAAATTCTCTCCACAAAAAAAGTGTCTAGGGTTCAGATTTTTTGTGCCTTTTTTCTTTTATTATATAAAATTTAAAGTGTTATTTTTTAGAGGAACCCTCTATTTTCTAATAAAATCCAAATCTTATATTACCTTGTTTGTTTGAAGGACACAGATACGTTGAAGTTGGTGATGGATCCAATTAATCAGCCTGTCACCCTGTTCCTGCCCACGGATGCTGCAATGGCCGCCCTGGCCCAAGAGCAAAAAGACTACCTGTATGCGATGCATAACCGTGATCAGCTAGCTGAGTATCTTAGATACCACATCGTGCGTGACAGCAAGGTTGGTCTCTATCCAGTGTGTTAAATTTTGTGGCAAGGGCATGGCTGTATTAATCATCTGTGCTGCGTCTCAATGTGCCTACTTATACTACGCCCTTAAAGTATGTACTCTTTTGGTGAAGAAAAAGTACACACTTTTGAGTGTGCAGTAGAAGAATAGGCAAGCTTTGGGACATACTAACACGTCACACAACTGCGTCTTTAACGGACGCTCTGTCGCATAGATACACGCACCCTGTCACTGTAAACTGGCCTGTCAATCATCT
>NW_015624564.1:62148-116577 GCF_001515625.1 Sinocyclocheilus rhinocerous | reverse complement strand
CAAAAGATTTTTCACCTATAGGTGCAAAAATGATAGCATTTTTTAACTTTGATTTCATTAACTAGCTGCGTAACAAGAACATGACCAATTTAAGTTTATAGGACAACTAAACTATCAATTTAAACAAAAATTTACCAGACGTTGCATCCATCGATTCTGCCATGTTTCTCATTGACACGCCCCCAACTCGGAAACTCGGGGCTTAAAGAAAATTTCGAGTTTCCCACTCGCAATAACGACTTTGTGGTTGCGTTCAACTCGTAAATACGATCTATCCGACATGACTTGAACGCACCATTAGTCTCTCTACTTAACCACCGGTCGCGCACATCCACCATGTTTGTAGTTTTTAACGCGTTTTATTCGTGTTTGTAGTTCTGGACAGAATTCTTCACCAAAGCACAATGGATTGTGGGCAATATTAGCCAATAGAGTGTGCACGGATCCACACTTCAAAAATCGACCTGAAATAGTAGACCATCTGGGGACTTTTGTTTTGGCATACTCTTTTCAACATACTATGCTTTGGGACACACTTATTCTCATCTCACATACTATTTAGGATGGATAGTATGAACATTGAGACGCAGGGCAAGACTAATATAGTATGACAGGAAATTCAGTGTTGACTCCCTAATTCATCATTTAAATGTATTGCAATTTATTGTGTCTACTAGCTCTTGCCCTCAGAGCTTATCCATGCCAGCTCTTTAAAGACTCAACAGGGCTCAGATCTGTCAGTGGCCTGCATGGGGGAAGAGCATATCGTGAGTACTTTTGGAGAAAAAAAAAAACATTTGCCTTGTGCATTCAAAAAGCTGTTTCTTTAATAACTATACATCATATCATGCATATTTACCCCTCAGGGGGAGCTTTATGTGAACCATAAAAGCTGTTGGATTGTAAAGAGAAACCTTGATTTCAATGGAGGAATGATTTATGGCATTGACTGTCTGCTTAATCCTCCAAGTGTCGGGGGGCGCTGTGACTATAAGCACACCATTGATTTCACTGTGAGTTCCAGCAAAGTATTTTCACTTATTACATCTACTTGTAGTACTTTGTACAATGTGTGTAGTATGTAGTGGGCAGTTTGCATCAATGCTGAAGTGATCAGGGCTGCGTTTCCCGATAACGTTGTCTCTTAGCTCTCTACGAAGACTCTAAAGGTATACCTGTTCTAGGCGTGTTCCCCGAACTATACCTTAGGATGTTGCTTAAGGTAAACCTTCTTACGTGTGACGTTAGCAGAACTGTGAACAGCGATAAGGTATAGCTAAGAAGGGTCCAGACTAATCTTACGAACGAATGACTTACGGAAGGTATACTTAACTAAGAACGTTTCGGGAAACACGTATTAACGTAAAGGTACAACTTAAGGTATAACTTACGAACGACGTAGCGTTAAGAAGGTTTCGGGAAACGCAGCCCAGATCAAATCAATGTACCTTTCTTCCTTTTGGTATCTTGAAAAACATTGTGCAATTTTTTATTAATTAATTTTTTTGTTGTTGCAATAGTTGGCTTGCAGGTATTGTGGTCGTGCTATTTTGGATTGCCCGCTTGGAAGCAAGCCAAAGGTACTTTTTATTTTCATTTGAAGCCAAACCTTACTTTATTATATTATGGAGAAAGATATAAAAAAAAAAAAAAGAAAATTTGCCATCTATTTAGTCTGCTTTTATTAGATACTGTAGGTTTATTGTAAAACACCTACTAAATAGTGGTGCATTTTTCCCCTCCATTTTATATATTTCCTATTCAAATAGGAAGTTGGAGCAGGACATACCAATAGCCAGTAGCCCTTACTCCTTTTATCACAGCTATGAACCATGATTTGATGTTATAAAAGATTTCTACATCAAGTAAATACTGCTCATTTGAACTTTCTTTTCATGAAAGGATCCTGAAAAAAATGGATCATGGTTTACACAAAAATATTAAGAAGCACAACATTGATAATAATAATTAAAAAAATGTTTCTTGAACACGAAATCAGCATATTAGAGTGATTATGCGACACTGAAGACTGAAAAAAAATCAGCTTGGTCATCACAGTAATAAATTACTTTTACTGTATTTTTCATCAAATAAATGTAGCCTTTGTGAGCATAAGAGACTTCTTCAAAACATAAAAATCTGACCAATACCCAACTTTTGCATTGACTCTTTTGTGTGTGTGTCTACTTGTAGGAGTAAATTGGCGTAACAGCTATGTACTAAAAGCCTCATTTAAATCTAGTTAATTGGATACTGTATTAAAGAAAGAACACTAATTCAATTGTGTTTTCAATCTAGTCAGAACAAAAGTGTGTCCGCCCGAATTCACTGCTGTCTAGGGATTCAGGATGTCAATCAACATGTACAGTGGTCATATGGAAGCCCAAGTGCTGTTCCGGGTACTACGGCAGGGACTGTCTTGGTAAGCAGTGTCTTACTATTCACAGTAAACTGTTGACATAGACGCCAGTTCAAACTATCGAGCTATGCTGGTTAAATATAATACAACAGCTACAACAAGGCTACACACCCCTTTTGATATGTAAAAAAAAACATATTAGCAATTAATTTGTTACATCTCAAAAACCTGCAATTTTAACAAGGGTATGTAGACTTTTTATGGCCACCGTATGTAGAAAAACAGTTATAAGAAGATAAGAAGTTGATAAGAACATTTCCTGTTCTCCAGCATGTCCTGGGGGTCCAGTATCCCCTTGCAGTGACCATGGTAAGTGTGACGAGGATCATCTAGGCAATGGCACATGCACTTGTGATGCTGGATTCACAGGTGTAGCCTGTGAGCTGTGTGTGGATGGCCATTTTGGACCTGATTGCAAAGGTGCGACTTTTCAAAATAAATTTCAATTTATTAAATATAATAAATTATATATATAATATATAATTATAAACTTGGTTTGTGTCCTCTTCCTAAGCCTGCAACTGCACAGAACATGGATCGTGTGATGAGGGTCCTAAAGGTACCGGTTCGTGTTTTTGTGAAGAGGGCTGGACTGGTCTGCGATGTGAGAACAAACTAGGTACAGACCTTCTGGTTATTCTTTTGTTTTTGGGTTATATACCATACTAGAAAAAGACAAGCATTGCTTTATACCTGCAAGCCCATTACACCCTGTGTTTCTGACGTTTCAGCTGATGGTCCCGTTTGCAATCCGGCTTGCCATGAGAAGGGTGTCTGCATGGAGAACAACACCTGTGTCTGTAAACCCTTCTATGAAGGAGACGGTATCACCTGCACAGGTACATGCATGAAGATCTCAACAGCAAAGTGATGATAAAACAAAAGTAGAAACAGTCTACTCACTCTTACCTCTTATGTAGCGGCCAATATGTGCAAGTACTGGAACGGCGGCTGTTCTAAGGATGCTAAGTGCAGTCAGAAGGGGGAGAAGGTGAGCTGCACGTGTCTCAAAGGTTTCTCTGGCGATGGCTTTGTGTGCACACCGGTTGACCCCTGTGCTGATGGTGAAAACAGCGGGTGTCACGAACACGCTACCTGCACCATGACCGGAGCTGTAAGCAGAACCTTCTCTTTCATTATAGCTCTTTTAACAGAATGTGATCTTTATACAGATACATAAATCTTAACACATCCATAAACGGATGTAATGTGCATCTGCCACCAGGGAAAGAGGAAGTGTGAGTGTAAAGACAACTATATTGGCGATGGGATTGATTGTGAAGCAAAGCAGCTGCCAGTCAATCGCTGTCTACAAGATAATGGACAGTGCCATTCAGATGCTCAGTGCACAGACTTGCACTACGAGGGTATGTATTTTTTATATGCACTAGTGTTATAGCTAAAAATAAAAAAATTGGTATTATAACATGTGCTGGAGATGTTTGAAATGCTTATTGCATAGTTCCTTATACTTCTTTTACAGGATGAAGTTTATATCATGCCTTAAATTACATGTTGCTCAGAGACTGACATGTTTGGCTTGTTGTTACAATCAGCTTTTGCATATTTGTTGACTTTTGAAAATCAAAGAAAAGAGTGGTTTTGATGCACAAAGTTCTTTTTATATTTATACAATATTATAATAAAAATATATACAATATTTATTGTCTCTTATAACAAAAATATTTTATTTAAACCAATGAAAATGAAGATCCCACAATAAAGCGCTATATAAATGCATCATTCATTCATTCATTCAACCCATTCTGGGATTTTTTTCTTGACAAAGAGTACATGCAGGGTTGCTTTAGAAAATGTTGTCTAGGTAGACAGTTCACTAGGCTAATGATTTTTTTTTCTTTTAGATAAAACATTGGGAGTTTTTCATTATCGCTTATCAAAGGGAACATACAAACTCAACTATACAATGGCGCAGGAGGTCTGCAAAGAAACAGAAGGCACTATCGCTACCTACACACAGCTGTCCTATGCCCAGCAGGTGGTGCTCTTACAGTAACAGTAGCTGTCATACCTCTCATTCTCATTCTCTCATTCAGCGCTCATTGTCTGAATGTTATCGGGTGTCTTTTCTCTTACGTTTGTCCTGCAGGCTGGTTATAACTTGTGCGCAGCAGGCTGGCTTGACAAAGCGAGGGTAGCGTATCCCATGAGCTTCTCTAACCCGAAATGTGGATTTGGACACGTGGGGATTGTGGACTATGGTGTCCGCAATAACTTGAGTGAGACGTGGGACACATTCTGTTATAGAGTCAAAGGTAAAAGTCATCATGGGATATATGTGAAGCTGTGTATACAATCAGGGGGAATTTTTTGTTTAGATGGTTTGTGTGTGTTTCAGATGTGAAGTGTGAGTGTAAAATTGGCTACATTGGTGACGGATACTCCTGTACAGGAAACTTGCTGCAGGTTCTCTCAGCTAGACCATCCCTGTCTAACTTCCTGGCCGTGAGTAGAGCTTGTTTGTTTGATTGTTTGTTTTTTGTTAAAGCATTGAAATGATTTTATGGACATGGTGAACCTTCTATGAACCTTCTTTGTCTTTTTTTAGCAAATCCTGAATTACTCAACTTCAGCATCAGGAAAGGAGTTTGTGAATCGCCTAAGTAACATCACTATCCAGTCCACTCTCTTTGTACCTGATAATGATGGTCTCTTTAGCAATCAGGTGATTTCCACATACACCTTTTATACTTTTAAATTTTGCTGCCATTTTGTTTAAAGTATTTTTAAATATATTTTTAATATTTTTAAAAGTGTTTTTTTTTTTTTCACTTTTAATCTCACAGTAACCCCACTGATGCATGACTTGTACAACAGTGGACAGATTTTGAAAGTCTTTCAGCTCATAATTATATTTTATAGATAAAAATATTTGGTGTTATATTATAAAGACAACTTATTGTTAAAATTAAATAATTGGCTCTTATACTGTCACTATGCTAAAGCCAAAGCAAGTTATTAAAATATTATCTTTAAAATATTTACTTTGTATTAAGCTGTCAAAAAATGTTTTTACCAACTGTTAGAGTAATATTAGATACACTACCATTCAAAAGTTTTAAAAAGTTGAAATTAATTAAACAGTATTGATGCCTAATATTTTTGTGGAAGCAGTTTTTTGTCAGGATGCTTTGAGTACAGCATTCAAAAGAACAGCATTTATTTGAAATATACTTTTTTTTGTCTTTACTGTCACCTTTTATCCATTTTATTTGTCCTTGCTAAATAAAAGTATTAATTTCTTTAAAAAAAAAAAGTAATGATCCCAAACTTTTGAACAGTAGTGTACGTATAAAAAGAAATGTTTTCAAATTCAGATTTCGAATTTATTTATTTGTAAAGCAATTTTCACAATAAATACTGAATCATTCCAAAGCCGTATATAAAAAAAATTGTATTAAACACTTCATAAATACTGTAAGTAAACACATTAACAGTACTAAAAAATAAACTAGGACCCCAGACCCTAGTTTGAAAACCCCTGTATAGGCCCCCTTGGTTAATGCCCCTTATGTTCAACAGACTTTGAGCGGCAGAGACATAGAGCACCACCTACTGGATGGGAGGGCTTTAGTACTGCAGGCTCTTATTAACATCACTCATGTCCGGACACGACTGGGACACAGCCTGACCATCAAGGGTGTGCCTGATCTCCAGAACCCTCAAATAATGGTGAGGATGCAGACTTACTGTTAGAAATCATTAACAACGGTCCCTCTAGATTCTCTTTGCCACCTCAGATATTCTCAATCCCTCAAAGTGGATATAACGGCCGGGAAGTAAGAAAACACACATTCATATGTATTCTCAATACTTCAACTTTATTCATAGATACAAAGATATTATATAGGCATATGTCGAGGGGAGTTTCAACCCTTTAACCAATGAGGATATAGATGACATACATATAGGATCTTTGGCCAAGAACATGTGTTTATATAAAATGGCCATATGAACAGAAAAACATGGACATATTAGGAATAGACTTTTGCGAAGGAGGCTAAACTATCTTCATGGTTTCATCACGAACCTCATTCCTAGCTATCATGTCCTTATTTAGACATTTGAATAAGAAAAGCTAATGTATACATTTGCGCATGCATAGCTCGAATGTGAGTAAGAGACATTAAAACACCATACAAGAGAGAGAGAACAGATAGAGGAGGGAGAGTGAGAGGGAGAGGGAAAGAAAGGAGGGGTGAGGCATTCTCAAGACAGAGAGTGTTTTCTAACACTTACTTTCATTTATATCAAATCATTTGAGTCACGTGGATAAACGTGTTTAATCTGCTTGTCGTAACTCTCATCTTCATAGACCTCCTCGGGATACATCAACGACCGTTATGTCATAGACTCCGACATTTTGGCATCCAATGGGGTCATCCATGTTCTGCAGGGCCCATTGAAAGCACCTCCCCCTCCACCTCCATCCATCCACCCGGCTCATAAGGCTGGGATGGGCATCGGCGTCCTGGGGCTCATCATCCTCATCGTAGCAGCTGGATTTGTGGGATACAATTTCTACACACATAAAACAAAGCCATTCCAGTTCCATTATTTCAAGGTAATCCTTGTTTACGCATCTTGCTTGTGTTCACGTTTCTGTATTAGGGCTGTCAAAGTTCACATTAGTGGATTAAGTTAATTATTTATCAATAATTTATTTATAATTAAAACCTAGGCAGAAAGTTTAATGAAATTATTCTACTGAATGCCATGCACACAAATTGCCAAATGCAAGAATTACAGAAATTATTTTGTGTATTAGATTATTTGTGATCAAATAATTTAATCGACTGACAGCCCTATACACTTTCTTTTTTTCTATATGTGGTGTGTGTTTATACGTACATAATCACTTTATTTATTATATTTTTAGGAGGATGAAGATGTGAACCCATCAGAATCCAGTCCAAACATCAGTAATCCTGTATATGACTCTTTCCCTGCCACAAAAGAACAAACTCCAACGGTCAGCGAGTCAAATGTAAGAGAAGCAGCTTTTTTACCCAGCAAACACACAACGTCCCCCTAACATTCTCATATGGTTCCCATTTGGTTATTTTTTGGGAATCAAAAAAGTTCTCCAAGTTCTTTTTTTTTTTTTTTTTTTTACCAAAAACTAACCTTCCCAGAATACATTCTAATGGTTATTTTTAGGCTTAATTTTTATAACATAAACTAAATTTCCCCCAAAAATTGCAGGGATGTTTATAACCTCACATTTTATTTTTATAACAATAAACTAACCTTCCCAGAACGTTGCAGGGATTGATTTTTATAATAATAAAAAACCTAAATAAACCTAATAACCTATTCAGAATGTTCTCTAATAGTTTTTTTTTTAATAACCTGAAACTAACCTTCCCAGAATATTGCAGGGACGTTTTTATTTTTATTATTTTATTTTTTATTTTTATTGAAACATTTTGGGGAACCAAAAATGGCTAGCTGGGTATAAGCTTGTTATGGTTGCTTAAATGCTTAGAATTTTTATTATGTCTTACAAGACTTATTTTACATTATACCAACCTTCCCTATACTATTTCCTCAAATAAATGTGTTCAAATTGAAGTACACTAAAGTGGATCTGTTTTGTCTTTTGTAAAAGGAAGAAGACAAGCATCAAGTGATTTCCAGTGGATCCTATGACCTCCTCCAGGACAGCTGAAATCAGCACATCAAGCATAAACTATGGAATTATTTGAATCCTCTCTGTAGCAGAGCAGTGGGACATTCTGCTGCAGTTCTCTTTGAGAACAGAAGAGGATGCTGTCAACTCCATGTCACGATGACGGGACAGTGGAACACTAGACTGAGAAATCAATCTGAATCTACTGAGGTTGTGTATGCACCTTCTTTTTTTTTTTTGGACGAGTGATTATTTGTATGTGTAAAAGTTTTGAATTTGGTTACCAGCAGTCTCTAAATTCTGTTGTACTACAGGCATTAATAAATGCCCAGCATACAATGTTTTAAATAACTGCCCTGCTTAAAGCACAAATTAAATGAAAAAGAGATTATAAAAATTGTGAAGGTTGTGAGCTCTATATATCTATTTTATGCATAATAAGTCTTTTGGGGTTGCCATCTTTGACACATTTGACACATGCTTAATTATCCAAAGCACCTTAAAAGTACATGCACCTGAAAATAAAATCTGTTAAACAAACTGATGTGACAATTTTGTGTTCAAATTTCACTCTTGACAAAAGTTGTGCACACTGATTTTTAAAAACTACAAAAGTCATGAATTAAAACCAGAAATTTGAACGAGACACTGTGGAAGAAGGTTCAGAGGTAAGAGTACATGATTTAAGAATTGTGGAAAAAAGTGTGGAAACCCTGCTCTTGCCAAACTGCACATATCGTTAAATAATTTGGGATGCAACTAGTTTGTTTTGACCTTTTCCTTTTATGACAGTACTCCTCACACTTTGCTTTCTTTTTTTCTCTCTCAAAATTCTTAGTGGGAACAAAAAACCAAAGTTTATACCATGGGCATTTGGCTTTGAATTGAGAACATCAGACATTTTATCTTTCTTACCCCATTGGTTGCAAGCATATCTAGATCATTTACTGAAACTACTAAATGTGTGTTGTTATGCTGGCCGAGACTTTGCCCAATCATATTTTTGTTTTTAAATTTATGAAATATAAACTTAAGTCCTCTCACCTTTGACCGACCACCTCAGGTTTGTAGTTTCACGTAATTGACCACAAGAGGGAGCTGATGTTCACCAATTAGTTACATGCATTTATTCTCATTTAACACAACAAATATGGAGTTTTGCTGGAGTATGAAAATGTTCATGTATTTGTCGCTTGTGCATATAGTAAATGAGCCAAATTGAAGCAACTATGAGTCTGTTGACCATGTAATACGACATGACACGTTATAAAGTGAAGTGCAGTTTTCCATCCGCTCCACTAGGCGGCAGAAGCACTTTCAGAGACTTCGGATCCTTGACAACATGAAAGTGATCAGAAGATGTAGAACCTACAGAAGACACACAACGGTTCATATCAATGTGAGTTACTGAAAAAAAACCCCACATGAAAACAAGCACTACACTCGCGTCTGTGGCTTTTGAATGACGCGTTCGCACAACACACGTTTATCGAAATGTGATATTAAAATGTGAAGTTATTAGGGAGTCAGTTAATCGTTTAATAAAATGTAATTTCACTCAACCTAACTGTGTGGACGGAGCTACGAGATACAGTTCCTCGAATTGAGTTTCCAGAAAATAGAACAGAGGCTGTTTGTAAATGTATCATCGACGGTAATATTGTTGAAAGAAATGTAATGTCTCAAACATTTATGAAATTATAAATAGAAAGCATCGTAAACACCATATTCACACTTAAATGATCAAATATCAATATTTACTTGGCAGGCGGAGAAAATTTGTAACTGTACACATGTAAAGTGATTTAAAGGACAAAACGAAAAGACAGTTAAATATATCTTTTAATCAAGCGATGAAGAGCTGGATTTGGTGGGTGCGTTTACGTGCTGTCAAACAGTGTGATTGATTAACGAATCAGACCAATAGGAGTGGAGAACTGCACCGCCTCTCGTTCCTGATTGGTTGTTTTATTTAAAGGGTGGGGCATATTATTTAACCAATAGCAGCGTGGAAGAGAGGAAAGGTGTGTCAGTTTAACAGGGGCAAGTTCAAGCTCAAACCGGTGTGCAACGTTTTGCTACGGTTTCCGGTTTGAACGACATGTTTCCTGGAAACGGTGTGCAACGGGGTTTGAGATGCGTTTTCTCTTGTTTGGTGGGTGTGTCAAACATGTCAGCTCAATCAGCAGCAACATGTATATAAACCACGCGGTATTAAAGAGACAGCTCGCACAATGTAATTAACATCAAAATAAATTCACAAGAAGTGACTGTACCATCGAGCGTATTTTGCAGTATTAAACACGTATTTATACCGATTTCATCCGGCTCTGAAAATTCTTCAAAAAGAACACAAAGAATGGCCTTCTCAGCTGCCATAGTTAACTCTTGCGTCATCAGAACAGAGTGTTCAACGCACCACCGTTTCCGTTTAAAAAACGTTTTGCACCGTTTTGTCGGTGCCCGGGTCGCACTAAGACTGTTTTCTTCTTTGATCTAAAAGTGATCATTTTTCTTGTCCACTTTGTAATATTTATTTATTTAACAATAAAATAGCCTTGAAAATGTATCTTAATCCTGTTGCTTTTCATACACGGGTCAAAGCACACACACACACATATAAAAATAAATAAAAATGAATGATTAATATATATATATATATATACATTTTTATTACCACTTGACAACAAAGTGGCTTGCGTGATAGTAACACGTTAAATTCATGGACTTTGATTTGATAGACAACATATTTAAATATTATAAAAACTAAATTACTTTACATTTTACTTTAAAGACCACAGGGAAAAAAAGTCTTTTAGTTCAGGTGTATTGAATTTAGTTTCTGTATATGAATAGAATAGCCTTGAGTGTCATGAAATGTGTGTCATGTCTTTGAACTACATATGTCAATCCACTGGTTTTAAATCTTTGTCTATAATATAGTTAAATTTTTTTAAACATCTAAATGATTTAAAAATGTATTTTTTTTTAAACAAACTCATATAGTACATATTACATAAAATTAAAGTCTTTGTTTATCTGTGTTTCATTTTGTGATTATATGCGCTTCCCCTACAGAGTAAGGGATGTGTTTGAACAGAAGCAGAGCTCTGGGACGTGTGGACAGACTTTCACTGTAATGATGGACATCTGCTCATGGACAGGTAAGACTCATAACTTATGTTTTTGTTTTGGTGTGTACTAAACATGTAGGTTACCATCATTTTCTTTTTGGAGGGTCACCCCTCTGGAACGCAAATGATGGTAACCTAAACAGGTGGGGAAGGGACGGCGAAGCTGAAAATTTATACAGCTAAATTTTTTTTTTAAATTTTTTTCTGTCAAGAAGTATAACC
This sequence comes from Sinocyclocheilus rhinocerous, assembly GCF_001515625.1. NCBI lineage: Eukaryota > Metazoa > Chordata > Actinopteri > Cypriniformes > Cyprinidae > Sinocyclocheilus > Sinocyclocheilus rhinocerous. The sequence continues at coordinate 105,149 of NW_015624564.1, read as the reverse complement.
CCTGCTGGACATTGTGCCGGGGCTCGGGGGGGACCCGAATCATCCCCACTCCTTCATTCACACAACACTTACTCATATCGCGGAGATCTGGCTGGGATTGAACCAGCAACCTCTGAACCATGAGGCAGCGCTCTAACCTGCGAGCCACAGATCTCTTGTCTGAACATGTGAAGGAACCTATATTTCACTCTTCACCTGCATGTGATTCTACAATAAATCAGTCAAAGCTATCAGCTGTTTGAACACACTGAGGTGGGATTTGAACCCATGCCTCAATCACAGCCTTATCAGCCAAAAACTTGTGCTTAACCACTAACCCACTGTTGCTTTCACGTTTTGTACCTGGCTTTTGTGGAACTTTGTTCAATGTAATGACGACAATTTAAAGCAAGCAACAGTGAGATTTGAACTCTGGTCTCCTAGATGAAAGTCCAGAGCTTTATCTACTGAGCCACTGAATCTGTGGAGTTGTTTTGTGTTTTGGATGAGGTTTTATTAAGAACTTTGTTTGAACTGATGAAGAACAATAGTATTTGTGGGATTTGAACCCAGACGTTGGTGAATGAAAGGCAAACGCTCCTCCACTGAGCCTGTGGCATTTTGCTGTTGTTTGATGTTTAGTTTAGCAACTGCATCATGAAATATTTAATAAGCAATAGATGCTCAAGTTTGAAGGCAAGCAATTATCCTCGGCGCCACAGAGTTTGTGACAACAGGGTTTTACTGAGATTTTGACTTTGTTTTACATGATTTGATCTCAGGACTCGCAAGATCAATGTATTAATAAATCAGTCAGTCACTTCAAATGTCAAAATCAAACTGATAAACAAACAACATGTAAATAACATAATTTGTTAATTTTTATATTATTATTCTTTATTTTAATAAGAAACATAGGGTCCAACAAACGTGCCGGGAAGTTTCTAGTGGTCCTAAAGGCCTTGATTAGCTGCTTCAGGTGTTTTCAGTCAGTTTGGAGCTAAACTCAGGAAAGTGGCTCAGCAGGAGCAGGATTAAACAGCCCTGTTCCTAATGCAGTTTTACAGATGATTGCAGATACACGTATTGTCCACAAGGTGGTGCTGTGTGCTGACAAACTGATCAGAACTCAGGCATGTGTCTGTTCTATTAATTATTAAATATGTCGCCTGCTCACTGTCGCCCTCCTCCATCCATAACCTCCTCCTCACCCATCCAGAGCTTCCGATAGACTCAGAGCAGGATGAGGATTGGGAAGCGCTCGCTATCCAGATGCTCCTCAAAGGGGGAGCTGGAGAATCCATTCCATTTCCCAAAAACCAATCGACCATTAACATAAATGCTGCTTGAGTCTGCAAAAAAAACACAAGAGACAACACACAAAAATCGTTTAACTGTGAACAAACATGATACACATACATTTAAATAAATAAAAAGAAATGCACAATCTCATTTACCCAAATACAAGAATATAGCGGACACTAAAGCACAAACACGCATAGATTTGTTGATGTGTTGTTGTTTTTTAAACCTAAAATCTTGTTTAAATAGGCCACTTGCTATTTGACAATTAAGTATGTATCAAGGCAGTTGTTACCATGCCTATGTTTTTATGTACTATTATAAATACTAACTTTTAAATTCTGATGGTTTAGATGTACTATATAAAGTAATGTCTGTTTATTTCTCTCTTTCCTCTACAGAGTAAGGGATGTGTTTTGAACAGAAGCAGAGCTCTGGGACGTTTGGACAGACTTTCACTGTAATGATGGACATCTGCTCATGGACAGGTAAGACTCATAACTTATGTTTTTGTTTTGTTGTGTGCTAAACATGTAGGTTACCATCATTTTCTTTTTGGAGGGTCACCCCTCTGGAAAGCAAATGATGGTAACCTAAACAGGTGGGGAAGGGACGGCGGAGCTGAAAATTTATACAGCTAAATTTTTATTTTTTTCTGTCAAGAAGTATAACCCCTGCTGGACATCGTGCCGGGGCTCGGGGGGGACCCGAATCATCCCCACTCCTTCATTCACACAACACTCACTCATATCACAGAGATCTGGCTGGGATTGAACCAGCAACCTCTGAACCATGAGGCAGTGCTCTAACCTGTGAGCCACAGATCTCTTGTCTGAACATGTGAAGGAACCTATATTTCACTCTTCACCTGCATGTGGCCACTGATTTTTCAATAAGCCAATTAAAGACTTTCATTAGAAAGCTGAGGTGAGATTCAAACCCATGCCATGATCACAGGTTTAGCAGTAGAGAACGTGCGTTTAGCCACTGGCCCAACGTGGCTTTTATGCTCAGTGCTGGTGTTTGAGCCACTTCTTTGGTTATACAACACCAAAACAATTAGGATTAATGTGAGCAATAGTGGAATTTGAACTCATCCATGAATACAATGCAAAACTTTATCCACTGTGCCACTGTTTTAATGAGAGTTTTGTTGTGCAATGTTTCATTTATAAATGGATCGACTTTTCAGTTTAACTTCAGCAGCTTATCTTGACCCACTGTGTTGAGATGGCAATGCCATTTTAAACGTGAACATTTTGTGAACTAAGCTTAAAGGTTGGTAAAAGCATCTGGTCCCTACTTTTTCTGTGCAACCATTTCTTTTTTCTCAGGTGACCCTACGCAGGACAAATGGGTTGGAGAATGGATGGAAGTCTTAAACAGTTTTGCATATTTTTCTGTACTACCCCAGATATGGCAGCTTGTTACAGCTTTGCATGTTAACATAAAGCTCTGCATGCAAAACCTTAAGCCTGAAACTTTTGTTTTTGAAAGTTTTCTGCCTTTCACGTGGGACCTTTAAAGACTATGGGATTTTTGTTGTTGTTGCATCATATCTTCTGATATATTGTGAAACTGGTTAGTTTCACCAGTTTTTTGTAATGCAGTTTTTTTTTTTTTTGTCTGTTTCATGAACATGAATCACTTTGCAGGATGGCGAGCAGCTGCATTAGCCATTTTTTATAGATTCATAGATCATAATAATCTTCCATTTGAATAAACCCAAGACAAACTAATACGCATTGTCTAAAAACAGACTGGATTTGGGAAAAAAAAAAAGTTTTATTTGAATTTCTTTGACTTACACATGCATAAAACAGTACATAGTACATGGTATTCACTGATATGGTTATAGTATAACAATATCAAGAGTTCGCAGGCAAAATGAAAAATTTTCCCTCCCAATAAAATTACGTAAACATCCAACTATAAAAAAAGATGCTGAGAACATGCAGCAAATGGTCACATAAGAATAGCCTAGAGTATAAAAGAAAAACATTAAAGAACTGCTATTTTGATTTGTCATCTTTGGTTTTAGCTTGGTGCAAACACTTATAAATACTGTTTCAGTTACTGTATATACTGCAAATCCTAAATGAATAAGTAACATTTCAATGAATTAATATGTTATGGCATTTACGGTGTAATTCTTTTGAGTTTCACTGTGAGTGGAGCTTCTTGCTTTCATTGTAAAATCACAGTGACTTTCAGTTTCTCAAATTTCACAGTTACAGACTTAAGTGATGATTGTCATGTTTAAACAGTCTTAGTCATCATCTGTGGCACTGGTTTCAGGTGAACGCGAGGACGCTTCCCTGACGAACTCATCCTCTTTTAGCATGCTCTGGAGAACACAGGAGAAACTGAGGTAAGGACAAGAGAGACCACAGCAGATACAGTACAGCAGGAATAGTCTTACAGTCAGGTTGTTGATTCCCTCCGAGAATGCGCCGATCTGTCGCACTGTGCCCTCGGAGTCCTCCATCTGCACAGAGAATCACAACATAATTTAAACAATTTAACAATAACATCCAACTATGACCAAAAAAAAATGAGAATATGATTCACAATTTAGCTGCATTGCATCCTAGTCTGTAGAACTGCCTATACCTGCTCCAGCTGATCCAAGCTGTCCTCATATATGCAAAGGCCTTTATGGAAACTGCTGCTCTGAGGCATCTGCACATCCATGGGGCAAACATACTCTTCCATCTCCTCCTGTCGCTTCCGCCTCAGTGTCCCAAAACTTCCAAACGACAGACGTCTTGGCTAAAAGGAGGAGAGGATAGTAAAGGACAGGTAAAACTTTATCAACATGCTGTTATTACGTTAATAAACTGTTGTATTCCACACATTAGTGACATTCAAGGTCCCACAGGCAAGTCAACCTTGCACACAGTTACTTGCCTTAACTTTGGCTGTGGCTGTCAGGACAGTGTAATCTGGGTTTTCGAGATACTCCTGCTTCAGCCTTTGTGCCTCTGAGCCAATCAGAAGATGGAAGTTGTTTGCAAGGTGACGTCTCAACAGAGTTTTATTCGGTGGGATGTTAAGAAGCAGAGCCATTGTCTCAACATTGAAGCGAGGCTCTAAAACCTGAGAAAGGCAAGTAAAAAATAAGTAAAAGCAATGTGAATTTGAACTTTATGATATTTCCTGCCCCACTGCATGTACCATTAGACCTCCGTGGACTCCACTTCCTCTCAGGTTGGGTGCGTACTCTGCTAGATCCACTGAACGAAGCCACTCCATCACCCTGTGATTGGTCCATTGACAGATTTCTGCTGGCGTGGGATTGTTCTAATCAAAGGAGGAAAAATAGAGCAAAATTCAAAGTGAATGGAGCTTAGTGTGGTAGCATAATGACAGGTTGTGCTACCTCAGTCGGTCGGCGGCGGAGGCAGTTGGGGTCATAGCGGTTGATACGTAGCACCTGAATGGCCCTCTTAATACTGAGATGGTGAAGCACACTGCCCACTTTCAGTCCCAACAGGTCATCCTAACCAAAGATAAGTAGAACCTTAGAATTGCATTTTCCACAAAAACATTAATAATTTAGTAGTTTCTTGAAAACCAAATCAGCATATTGGAATGATTTCTGAAGGATCATGTGACACTGAAGTCTAGAATAATGGCTACTAAAAATTTAGCATTGCCATAATAGGAATAAATTACATTTAAAATATATTAAAAGGCATTGCAATATTTAAATAGTAATATTATTAGGATTTATTTATTTGATACCTACCACAGTCATATAGTGAAGCATGCGGCCATCCACTCTGCCCTCGTCAAACTGAGATTTATACTGAGGTAGGCCGATGTCATCCAGCCATCCTTTGAGATAATTACAATAACCCTATTGGTACTCGCACTCTTTAATAAAATGTTATTAGTGCATCCCTAGTACTAGGTCTTGTCAGTCCTAAATAACATTCGTAATCAACTATATTCACAGACATTTGGCTTAAATTATTTATAAAAAAAAAAAAGATTGTTACTTACGAGTAACCCAGTTGTAGTCCAGTTTACCCATGGCATCTTCCTCCTCTGAGCCCAGTGACTGAAGAGCCAGCTGCAGTTTCTTTCTATGTAGAGGATGCCTGATGCCCATTTCCTGAAGTGCAAACAGAACTATCATACAGCACACAGAATAACCTAATCTATAGTCTATATAGACAAGAAGAGTCAAGTAGCCTTGTGTAGCCTTTTCAATAAGATGATGTGTTACACTAATTTGAAAATGTAGGGCAGCTTAGGAGACCTTTTCCAATTCATGCTGAGACGCCTTCAATAATGTCTGTCCAGAGCTGATCCATTGCTTAGCCTGATTTACATACAAGCCCAGATCATGGTTCTGCAGCCACTCGCACACTTGCTCTTTACTCCACCGTGAAAATGGGCTGTCCAGCTCGCTGACAGAGACATTTACAACATTACATTTTGCAGTGCTTGGGGGAAAAAAAAAGAAACTAACGAAAGAACTCTTAATAAACAAACTGCAGGTACTTGTTATTGCTTCGCTGCAGATCACGTGACCAGCCCAGTCTGGGTCCCGCTGTGGCTCGGACTCCCCCTCTCCTAAACTCTGACTCTGGAGAATCGCCCAGGTCAGAGGAAGTGGACTGACTTCTCTTCATCCTAATGAAGGGATTATACATATGTATAAAAGTTAATATCTTCATCTTAATAACCACTGAAACTTATTAACATATTAAGAAAAACATTAAAAAGACCTTCCAAATAACTTCATGATCCCCTTCGATTTCTTCTTCCCTTCGGGCGAGTGTGTCACTAATGCTTTTGTCTTCTGAGTTTGCACTCCGGCCAAATCCAAGTGCTCAGTTCCCTTACGCTCTCCTTCAACTGCCAATATATAACCAACAATAGGGTGAATCTTACAACAAATTGCCAAGAAATATGCATACTTCATCTCAGAAGCTAAATGTAATGTATATATGTAATAAATATATATATATAGCAGTTTTTAAATAAAAATGCTAACAAAATGTTTTACAGTGTCTGGCCTGACTCACCCAGATTGGGAGCACTGCTTGTCATCTTGTTGCCTCTGATCCTGAAAAAGCCACGTCCAAAAGAGGAACGTGTTTTTTTAGAGCCAAAACTCTCATTCCCCCCTGAGCTGGGTTGAGTTGTGGAGACAGATGGAGAGCCTCCATTTTTACTGGCTTCATCCTAAAATATAACAATCAAGTTTGCTGGTCTTGGTTAAGATATTGCACGTTTTGTTTTGTGAAACGATTGCCTCAAAAAACCTCTCAAGTTCTAATTAAAAACAAATTAGACGCTTCGCAATCAGCATCATTTATAAAAAAAAAGTACCCAGTGCAGCAGTTTTATTGTAAATATAGCATTTTATCAGGCTCATGTTGATCTAATTTTACTATGAACTAGGAAAGTGTGCTGGCTTGTGTGATGTGAGATGCTATAGGGCAGGGGTGGGCAAACTTGGCCCTTCCAGGCCCCTTTCCTTCAGAGTTTAGCTCCAACCCTAATCGAACACACCTGAACCAGCTAATCATTGTCTTCAAGACTACTAGAAGGCTACAAGCAGGTGAGTCATATCAGGGTTGGATCAAATCTCTGCAGGAAAGTGGCCTGGAAGGGCCAAGTTTGCCCATCACTGCTGTAGGGGGAGCCATTATGCTTACAGGAGAACAGTGGCATTATTGTGTGCAAGTGGAGTTTTTAACCAACAGGGGGTGCCAGAAAGCTAAATATGCAAATCTCCAACTTTTTTAAAGGATCTTATTAACATATCTAGTTCATAATTTCTCATATAGATTAAGTTGGTACCTCATTATTGCTTGTCAAACGAGACCTTTCAGGCTGCTGTACTTCAGAGACACTGAAAAAGCAAAATGGAAGAAATCAAATCAGTCACAAATTTAATAATGTAATAATAAAAGTATGCAATAAAGGCACAAATCTCATTATCTTCAGGTAGAAGGTGATATGTAAGATATGATGAATTTTATCTGCTAATTTATTTTTTATAAAATTCTTACTTTTACCTCAAATTTACATTCTTACGTTTACCTTTTTTTCCTTACAATAATTTTTTTTTTATTATTATTTTATATTTTTAAGCCCTATTTTATATCTAGCTATTTTGTATTGAAAATCAATACAGCTTTAAATATAGTACATTTTATCTATTTTTTTTTTATCTCTACTTTGTTCCCCAATCATGAAAAATGCTTGAATACAATAGATCTTCGTATGAACACAGTTTAAATAACAGATAAGTAAACAGACCTGTCAGTGATCTCAGCTGCAGGTTTGTGTGTGGTCACTTCAGGGAGCAGCTCTGAACATGGAATGAGCTGAGGCTGTATGAGAAACAATAACAACACTGATGGATGCGAGTATGCAAGAGAACAGCAGTGAGAAAAGTATTTTCCCTGAGGAGTCAGATTTCAGTGGATAAGAGGAGCAGGCAGTGACCGGTCTGAAATGACCTGAAATCACAGGATATTGCTCCCAAATAAAAACAACTGAGATGTCACGCGTCAAAAAAAAAGGGTTATGGTTAAATTGTTATTCTCTGTCAGACCAACACAATGAAAGTACTGCAAGGAGGGGGTCTAAAAGGAAGTCTGAGGAACATCCTGTGTACATAAACCGTGTGTGTGTGTAAGACCCTTCATACTTCATCAGTTTCCTCTGGGCCTCCTGCGGAGACCATCTGGGTGTCACACAGCCCTTCTCTTGCATCCTCGGCCCTGGGTTTGTCTGGGAAAACAGCTCAAGTCATAAAACAGGATAAATCAGCCAAGCTATTAGACTGCGGTGTGGACAAAAGCTTTCTGGGAAATATTCTTGAGATGAAAATAATCTTTTGCCTAAATGTCATAAAGACACCAGGAAAAACACACAAGTGGTACTGATTAAGCAATGAATGTCATTTAAAATATTACTAGCATCAAGTTACTTGTAAATAGTAACAGGAGATTCACCTACTAAACATCAATAGTTTTATATTATAGCAGAACTTCAAGAAATAGAAAGGCTTATATACTTATTCTCAGAAGTTTTAGAAAGTCAACAGGTTTCAATTTCATGTCAAGGAGCTACTGTTTTTAATTGTTTATAGCGTGCCATTGTAATATGAGCAAATTTTTTCCCAAAAGGAAATAATATATAAACAAAAGACATAAAAGTGTGCCATGGACATCTCACCTTTTGATGCCTGCACAGACATCACCATATCTTGAACTTGCTTGTAACAGATCAGAGACTGCTGCAGCTCTTTTATCTTCAAATCCTAAAAAAAGTTTCAAATTAAAACGATGTAAAATTGAATAGCATATGAAATACAAATTAATAATTAAATTACAATTTAATCATTTAATAAAAAATTTATTATAATTTAATAAATGGTTTTATATACACACACACACACACACATATATATATATATATATATATATATATATATATATTCACACTCATAAACACTGTAATATTGTAAAATATTACATTTACACCGAAAGAACAGTTTTTATTTGAAATACAATTTTTGAAAGCTTATGATCAATTTTATGCACACTTGCTGAATAGAAGTATTAACTTATATTTAAAAAAAATCCTTTTGACTGGTTCTGTATATATAATATCTACCTACTTCTACATGCATTAATTTAGGCAAAGACTGTTTAAGAATTGGAAAGATTGTGGAGATGGGTTAATTAGAAACTACAGTCTGTGAAATAATGTGTGTGCTGGCAGGTGGTTGATGTGATCGTCAGCAAAATAGCAGTACATCATATTGTTTACCTTCTCTTCATTAGCTGCCTTCAAAGACTCAACAGCTCTTCTCATTCTCTGCACCTCCAAATCTGAACACACAAAAACAACTCCAGAAATAACATTTTATAGCATACAACATGCTAAACATTTCAGAACAAGACGGCCTTTGACAACATTTTTATGTCTCTGGAATCACTAAAATAAACACCCCAGAAACTGCATACCCGTCATGCTGGAAGTAAAGATGATTTGCAGTCAAGAATAAATATTGTGAGAGAATACAAGCACATCTAGCAAATCTGAGTTATAAAAGCAGGGGAGTCTGCAGCCAAAATCAGGTCACCATCAATCAAAAAGCGTGTCTAGACGTGTAAATGCAAACCTTCATATACCTCATACATTCCAACACAGCTTACAGCTGGGATAGTTTCTCCTTTATCACACTAAAATGTTTTTGTTCCTGTGTCATGCATTTAATAGAGGATTTAATAGCTGCAAATGTCTTTAATGTCTGTGACTCCCTTTAGAAAGTGTACACAGTGGAGTCCAAAAGTCTAAAACCAGTCATGTTTTCCACTCATACGCCATATTTATGCAAATCAGCATAAATAATGATGGTGGATAGAAAAACACATGAACAGAGATACCATGAAAAATATTGATCATTGGATTTTTACATTTAACAAGCTTGAACAGACCCGACCAAATCTCACATTCTCAGACACATATGTAATACTACAGTGCACATATATATAGAGAGAGATTCTGTCCATTACTTTCTATAAATATTTATTATTTATCTTACTTCATAAATTTCTTAATTTTGAATTAAAATTACATTTTGAAACACCTAGTTACATTTCAAATTGAATTTGGCATATTGTTGAAATAGCAGAATGTTCGTATTTGTACCTTTCTCTCTGCTTTGTGACTGTTCTGTTTTTGGGGCTTCTGGCATGGCCTGGTCCTGAAGTCTCCTAAGTGCCTGTTCTCTCTCCTCCAACTGCTTTTGTAGTGATATCAGCTCCTCCTGACCAAGAAAAACCACAATTAACAGCTCCCAGGACATTCCATAACTAAAAATAAGCTCACCATGTGCCAACCCCAAATTTAATTAGCCCAAATTTTAGTGGCAGAAATACACACACAAAAAAAAAATAATAATAATGTGAATTTGTCCAGTTTTGAGCATGTGGATAAAACTCATTAACTTGGCACATTCCAGTGTCTAGTTTGAAGGTTAGGGTGAACTACACAAGGATTTCTCTATGTGGTAAAGTGATTCATAGACAAGTGCTTGCTGTTAAGCCTGTGTTATACTTTCCGCGTGCGCGAGTCCTCTTGGGTCCGCTATGGTATGCGTGACATAAAAATCGTCATCGGAGTGTGCGCGGAGGCTCTGCGCGGACATCCGCAAGCCTCCAATTTTTTGTGACCGCGTGGACAAGTACGCGTGGTCAGTAGGCTACAAAAGCACCAACTGCGCATGCGCAGGCTGTGTGAAGAAGCCCGTTGCTATTCGAACCTGTACAATCCATCGATAAAACAATATAAAGACAGCCAGATGTGCAATAACTGTGGGCCAATTGTTTGTTCACATGTTTGTTTACTGTTCAAGCCGATCTACTACAAATGTATGGAACATGTCCGTAGAGCGGACCATCAGGGTATGCTTTCGGTAGTATAAATACAAGTAGTCCGCATCCGCGCTGTCCGTGTACACGTCCGGATTGCTCATGCGGAAAGTATAACACAGGCTTTACACTTCACTGCTGTTAATCTTATGTTGTGTAATTATCACCTGACCATGAGGCACTCGTACTTTGGTAGAGTTAAGACTACTCTCATACTCTTGTCTCTCGTCCTCCATAGAAGTCAACTGAAGGCGCATTTCTTTCACATCCTGATAAAGACCCTAAGGAGACAGACCATGATATCTATAAGTCAAAGAGTCAAGAAGAATTTTGTAACTTGTAATGCTAAATGCTTTGAGTTTTGTTGGATGAGTTGGCCAAAAAAAAAAAATACCTCAAGGACTATAACAAAGTGGAAAAAACACTGAAACTGAAAACTTAAAAGTATACTTAAAATTAAATCTATATTTTCATCAAACACAGAGGAAACCTAGCCCATTCTTTTGGTCCACCATGGATTTAAAGTTTCTGAAAATGAAACTCCCCTTTGGGCTCAAGTGAGAGATAGCTGAATGGGTCCAGTGTAGTCTGGACTCAAACAGGGCAAAAAAGCTTTATAACAGGAAATGGCTCTGGCACTCAGTGTTTTGCTCTCACCCTCTGCTGGATAAAGCTGGGGGCTTAAGCAGCAATGAATGTCACTATGGAAACCACAGGGTGGTCAAACCATAATAGCCAGGTTTAATTTCATTAAATGTTCAGATTGTCAGTACAGTTCATTCTGTTCTGCATTTAGATCACTTTTAAGGTTCTGATTAATGACGGGAGACTGTAATTTATAAGGCCTGTGGGACTCTGTGCCCTATGAAATTTCACAGTGGTGAGGTGCAAACATGTGCTCCTTACCTCACTTTTTCTGCAATCCCCTTCTGCAGCAGCTAGCTTTAATTTCAGACTTGATACTTCGGTCAGCAGTTCCAGTTTCTCCGTCTCTAAAACACTCCTGCTAAGCAGCTCCTACATATTTTACATATTGGTTTTAATTTTGAGGGAATCTATTCCTTTAATACTGACCACTCTTACAACAATGTGTCTTAAATGCTGTGCACTTCTGTTATTGGACATAAGCTTATAAAAGAGACCACACACCTGTTGTAGTAACTCTTCTGTAGCATTCAGTTTCATGCGGTGTTCCTCAAGGCTCGAGTCTAGGTCCCTTATTTTTTCTCCTTGAACTTCCACCTGGTCTGTCAGAACACTTACCTGGGGGATCATCAGAGTGAATAGTTATCGAGTTTGTGTGATGTGTAACATTTAGAAACTACAATTGCTGAATTCAGACTGACAGCTAATAGGAAAGCAGAGGCACACAACTTTAAATCTGACAAGAAAATCCCACACAACCCATAAAGTCTTTTGATTTGTTTTTGACAACACACCTGGAGCACTAGACATTCTTTGTCACTTTCCAAGCGAGAGAGTCGCTCCTGGTAGACCAAATCCCCTGCTGCAGATCCATGGCCATTGGTCTGGAAACATAAACAAATGCTCAGTGTGTTAGATGTAGTTTTATTCTACATTAAATATTAACAGGCTCTAAACAGTCAACAAAATGCAGTGAAATGAACTGAAATGACCATATTCAGTCAAACGCCAGTGGGACCTGAAAAAGAAAATCACATGCTGCCATCGGTGAGTCATGTGGGGTTTGTACGGATGATACTTTGCTATAAGAGATGCATGTTAAAGGTTTTCACATTGTAAGATTTTGCTGCCCAGGAGTGGAAATTTCACAAAGCAAGTATGCTTCAGGTTGAATATGGAAAAAGGGACTGGGGAGCTGAAATGTGCTTAATCCAAATGAATCATGACTGGAGTTAAGGACGGAAAATGTGAAGGGAGAAAATCTTACGTCAGACTTAAAGACAAATACATAGAATGAAAAAAAAAGTATTTTCCTTTCAGAGTAATGTTTGCATCAAACAGTTTACAAAACTTCGGCCAAAATTGCAAATATTATCTAAAATAAACATTTTTTTAATTTATTTATTTATATTCCTATTATAGCCTTTTTTTTAACAATCTGAGGAAAACCCACCAGTTGGCCTTGTAGCCACTCAATCAGACCCTCAGCTGTGGTTTCGGACACCTGACTGCGTAGACTTTCCTTTTCCCCAGGATCCATCAGGTCCAACGCAGCCCTCAGGTCCTCCAAGAGATGCAGCACTCGAAGGCTGCCTAGGAATGGCGACGTTGGTGACTGACAATCAAACAGGCCGTTGGTATAGTTCATAGCCTTAGAACCTGAGGCAAGTGCGGGAATGAGGGTCAGTGAAGGGATTTAGGGATGAGTGAAATTGTTGGGTTCCATGTACAATTCAATTGACTAATATAGTTCACAAACTGGATGGACTACTTCTATTGTGATATTTTTTTGTCATTTTTGGAACGTGACTGTGTGGTTGTATTCCCTAAAAAAAAAAGAAAGAAAGTGAGTAACTGACTGAAATGATTTCATTTTAAACTGAATTTTTGGGTGACTTTTTTTTTGCTGTATCTATTTTCAGCACTTTCCAAAACAAAACACAGGTTGGATGACTGTGACCGCACTGCTCGGATGGCTTATTGTTAGATGATGTAAACAGTGGGATGTCCACTGCCATAATTACAGAGTGAATAGAAAAGCATAATCTTCAAGAGATTCACTCTTGCTCCAGACAAGAAACAGATTAAAAAGTTAATCCCTCATCCTTTATGGTATATGCTATATCTGGCATACATTTTTCTCTGATGTGTCCCTGATGTTCCCAGAGATGGACAATATTGTGGTCGCATACTGTATAAGCATTAGATTTCATCAGTGCTGAAATAGTGGAAACAGCTTGTAATGTTGCTCACTACGCATACTCTCAGATCTTACAAATCTGCAGAAACACTCAGAGTGCAGATTTATTCTCCTTGCAAGTTATGTATGTGCATTGACCCTAAACATTCTTTGAAATAATTTGTCTATTTTTTTAATAAATGACTACACTGTTGATGACTGTGTAAAGCTGCAAATAATAAAGAGAAAAGAAGAGAGAATAATTTTTGTACATAGTATTTTTTTGATTTAGTTGTACCTGCAATGATGCCATCCATCTGCTCCAAAGCAGCTGCCAACATTTCACTGGCATCGCACATCATGATCACCTTTTGTGAAACCTGCAAATGTAACATTTAAAGGTAAGCAAGGGCATTGCTCTCTCTCTCTCTCTTTAAGAGTCATTAGTGGTGCATACATTAACCACCCATTTGAATTTACTGTCAATTTAACAATATTATATTAAAAAAAAACATTAAAAAGTTAATCCCTCATCCTATAGGTATATGCTATATCTGGCATACAACAATTATAGTAAAAAAAGAAGAAAAGAAAAATCCTGCATTCCATCTATCTAATGTTTTCTCTCCTGCCTTGCACTAATACGAGGCATTTCTGTCCCATTACACAGAATGGGAGGACCCGTTTGTGGGGTAATGGTACGATTCTCCCAGGATTTTTCTCCACTGGGCTTTGGAATGCTTGGAATTCCAGGCCTTCAAAACAAAGTCCCACAGGGTTCATGTCCAGTCTGTTAGTGCCACTGGCCTACAGCTCGACAGAAGCTTCCCTTCTCCGCCCAAGAGGTTGGATCCTTGAATAATCACTGGAATGACTATTTCAAAATTAATGTATATTAGCAAGGCAAATTAAACCTAATAGACGGCTATGCCTCACTTATGAACACATGTCAAAACATGCATGAGAAGCTGCTCAAATGTGCTTTAAAAAATCATACAACAATCCTTACAGCATGCAGGACAGTGTTGTTATTGTTAATTAAAAATAAACTATTAAAAATAATTTCTGTTCATTCAAATAAAGCCAAAATAAAATTTTAGATGAAAACTTTGTTAAAATAATGTTAAAATAAGATCATACAAAATATTAAGAAATATTCTATTTATTTAGATACTACAAATAGTAAGAAATAAACAATACTAAAATAACACTAATGCAGGAAAGTCAAAGTCAATATTTTGCAGTGTTTAAAGGGGTCATCGGATGCAAATTCACTTTTACATGGTGCTTGCATATAAATGTGTCTTAGCAGTGTGTGGACACAACCACCCTACCATGATAAAAATCCATTCTCTCCTTTTTTTTTTAAATTTAAAATCACCAAAAAACCTAAACAACAGTCCCAATTACTGGAATGACTATTTCAAAATTAATGTATATTAGCAAGGCAAATTAAACCTAATAGACGGCTATGCCTCACTTATGAACACATGTCAAAACATGCATGAGAAGCTGCTCAAATGTGCTTTAAAAAATCATACAACAATCCTTACAGCATGCAGGACAGTGTTGTTATTGTTAATTAAAAATAAACTATTAAAAATAATTTCTGTTCATTCAAATAAAGCCAAAATAAAATTTTAGATGAAAACTTTGTTAAAATAATGTTAAAATAAGATCATACAAAATATTAAGAAATATTCTATTTATTTAGATACTACAAATAGTAAGAAATAAACAATACTAAAATAACACTAATGCAGGAAAGTCAAAGTCAATATTTTGCAGTGTTTAAAGGGGTCATCGGATGCAAATTCACTTTTACATGGTGCTTGCATATAAATGTGTCTTAGCAGTGTGTGGACACAACCACCCTACCATGATAAAAATCCATTCTCTCCTTTTTTTAAAAAATTTAAATCACCAAAAAACCTAAACAACAGTCCCAATTATCAAGCCGGTTTGATTTCCGCCTGCCCACCCCACGACCGCTGACGGACTGTCCCGTCTTAGCATATTTCCACCCTCAGCCAGTTGTACACTGTCCGTTATTTTCTCCGCGCTCGAGCAGCTGCAGTGACAACAATGTCTCGTAAGCAATGCTGGTGTTTTATAGTTGGGTGTAAAATTGAACATAAGATTCTTCATTTTCTCCCAACATCAGAGCCACTGAACATGCAGGGGATTAGTTTTGTTTTTGATGGTAACGCCACTGAATACACAAAAAACTGAAGAGAGGGATGGGGTGAGCAGTAGCTCATTATCATTTAAACGAGACAAGCACCGAAACCAAAGTACAAATGGGCATCCGATGTCCCTTTTGAATTGTAAAATTATATTGAATTTCTTTATTTAACCATAATGTTTCAAATTCTAATAATTGTTCACATAAATAATGGCATAGGTTAACTTCAGGCTTATAGGATAAGGGATGTGAAAACAGAATACATGGGTCTCAAGATAAGTCCTACTATTTTAATAGTTCCATTACATTATGATCTTGAAGGAATCTCAAAAAACAGATGCAATGCAATGGTAAAAGACATCCTTCTGAATGTGTATGGGTTTTACAGCGGTGCTATAAAGGGGAATGAACACAAATGTAAAGTTTTACTATGCAAACTATCTAAAAATATCAAAGCTAAAACAATACAGGAAAAAATAATACAAAACAACACAGAAAAAATAATAGGGAAAATAAAAACAAACAACTAGCTGAGTTGTTTGGTGGACAACTAGTAAACCATACTGACCCATCACTATATAGGATTACACTTCTGGTCATAATTACAAGCCAAAAAGTGGGGTAAAATGCTCCAAAAAATTACCCTACTTAATTTTGTTACAGACTGCAAGAGAGCTGGAACTCTCAACAACTAACACAGAGGTCTTTGTTTGTCCGTTTACCACCGACCCCCAGAGAAAGAGCAGAAACAAGCTACATTCTCATTCTAACACGAACCTATTCAATTATGAACTTATCTGATCAATGAGGACTGCAGAAAGGGCTAGACCGGCTCATGTCACTTCACAGTTTTTATGTAGCAAGAGGAGCAGGCAGAGGTTTGTTAATGGATAATAGATTTTGTCAGGTCAGTGAGTCCTTTCGTATACAATGCTTGCTCAAAATTAACCATGTGGACAGTAGCTTTTTTCTAAACAAATAAAAGCTGTTTTAGAGCCCCATGACCAAATCAAGCTTCTGACTACAAAACAAAACAATCACTGATGAATGAATGAAAGTGCTAAAATGAGTTACAATCTACTGGATTTGATCTGACATTCAGATCCATTACCACCTGTAGAAACACTGGCCAAAATGGAGGTCCACCCAGCTTGAAATTCAGGGCTTTTCCAGTTACTTTTGGCTAAAAGAAAACATTCTCCACTTCCCTGAAGGGAAAAGGAGCTGTATTTAGTCAGCTGCCTGCATCACTTCCTATGGGGGAAGCCCTGGATATCTGGCAGTTTCTCCAAATTGTGCAAGGAGAAACTCTGAAAGTGAATATTTGCTTTTGTGATTACATCTATAGAGGTGGAAAAAAATAGCAGGGATGTAATTTGACCAGTTTAAGATTATGAAATCAAAAATCAATATGACGACTCACAGATGCTTCACACCATATTTTTACCCATGTTTATGTTTGATATGGTCTTGTCATCCCCCCCTCCAAAAAAAGCAATGAAGCTCAAGTATGACACAAGATATTGTGTTTCCATCCACTCTGATGCTAACCAGCTCTGATCTGTTCCTTTAACAGATATTTAGATTTTCCATTTCACAAAGCCTGGATGGAAAATCATATGGATAAAAGCGAGCCCCTCGTGATAGTATGCAGTGATCTTTGGCTCCAAGCAAACTTTTGAACAATACTTTCCAGTAGTAAACACAGGAGATTTTAATCAGTCACAAATGGACTGAGGAATTACATTTCCATACGGAAAGAGGAGAAAAAAACAACCGGGTTGACAATTGGCTGTAGTACTAAAAATTTTGTCTCAGCCAGAGGCCCTAAGCTTACCATGCACCAATCGCTCCATGACCCAGATGACCAGCTCCATCAAGAACCTCCCCCTTCTCCCAGAAACTCCTCCAGATGTGCGCTCCCTCTCACATACCTTCACAATCAGCACTTCCTCTAAATACAGATATCGTACAGTCCCCCCTCAGGCCAAAGAACTGTCAAGCCCCTCATGCAAATTAATTCATGTGTTTTACTAGCAAATACACAATAAATCAGCAGACTGAATATTCCCTTAAAGGGTTGTTAACCAAAGCACTGTAGGAGGGACGGTCATGAATGGCTGGCTTGATGGCCAGACAGGCCTACGAGTACAAAGGTAGAAGTCATTTTGATTTATTTACATAATCTGACGTTGGCCAGATGTGGAGATAGGGGATGGAGTGGGGGTAGCCTGAAAGAAAAACAACCCGGCCGCTGCCCATGCCATTATCCAGGCTGAGCCTCGTCCCAAATACACTCAATCCCAGATCGTGCTACTGAGCTATACCCATACAAACACACAGATGTGACACATATGGGGCCTTCGGCATTAAATAAGCTCATAGTGGCGAAGTCCCATCCGCTATAATCATTCGGCTGGAGTGTGCGAGTTAAGATTTACTCATAGAAAATACTTTGCTATGAGTTCCTGAATGAAAGTAAAAGCATATCCCATGTTGTATCACTTGGTTTGATTAAGTGCTTTAATGGTAAGGCATGATAGCAGCATTCCTCTTGAGTGAGCTGTTGACCGATAAAGACCAGAGACACATCACTCACCGTACATCAGTGTTACCAAACCATTTATGTCTAATGTACACCCACATTCCCATCAGTAAAGCCCTTAATCGACACAATCCAGAAATGTGTTCTTATTCAATATGGGATGATTTAGCATTATCATTAATATTATTATAAATACAATTGATACTGGGGTGAAAAATCCATCCAACCAAATGTATAAAACTTTAAACATATTACAAATGTGCACACATTAAATATGTTGTATGATTTAAACAATCCTAAAAATAACAAAATATTAGTTGTTTGAATCTACTTTGTTTTATAGGTTTAACAAAAAATATATACTATCCTTAATTTTATCAGCAAGATGTATTGCAAAAATAAAAATGTTACATATAAATAATATTAAAAAGTATATAGGTTTTATTTATATTTCATTTATTATATATAGCCATCATTGAGTCTGTCTTGTGCACTTCAATAACTGTCTGGTTTGGCTCAGCTACAAAGTCAGATATCAGAAGACTACAGAGGATGGTTCGGACTGCTGAAAAGATCATTGGTGCTCCCCTGCCAACCCTTCAAGAACTGTATACATCCAGAGTGAGGAAAGGGGCTCAGAAAATCCCTCTGGGTCCCTCACATCCAAGCCATCTCATTTTTGAACTTTTGCCATCTGGTCGGCGCTACGGAGCACCAAACACCAGGACTGCCAGGCACAAGAAAAGTTTCTTCCCCCAGGCAATCTACATCATGAACAGTTAAATGCTCTCCCCATTGTGCAATAAAAATATGTGCGATTCCACTTATATTTATTTGATACTACCCTACATCTTAGTCCATCCCTACATCTTATTATATTCTATTCCATCTATAGTACACCTGTACATACAACTTTTTGTCTATTTTATATATACATGTGTATTTTATTCATATATCTTTATATTTATATTATCTGTGTGTTGTTGTTGACTCTGTGTACTGGAAGCTTGTCACAAACCAAATTCCTTGTATGTGCAAACATACTTAACATAAAGCTTTTCTGACTTCTGACAAATGAAAATATATACACAATATATTATAAATACAAATATATACACAATGCTTCTGTGACTTCTGTGATGTATGTGATCACATGACACATGATTGCCAGCAGAGTTGCCTTTTTTACCCAATCACTCACAACAAAGTTACATAAACATAAAGATCTCAAAAACAAATGGCTGCACTGATAATGCTTTGATTCTGACATTTTGTAGCTTGCCTGTGGTTTGTTAAATGAATAAAAGGAAACATGTGGAGTACAAGATAGGAAACATCTGACACACACTTCAAGCCTGCATGGGAGCAATTTGGGGTCTTATATTTGAGTAATAATAATATTTATAATAATAATAAATTCCCTGATGTCATAGCTGACCTTTTCCCACAGTGAAAGGCAACAGTTCCAACAGGGTAAGACAGTCCTTTTATTGTGCACACGGAGTCAGATTTAGGATTCATTCACACACAACCAAGTCACACCAACAAGCAAATTCAGCTTCCACAAATCCACAAGCAAATAAATGTGATATTCTCCAACAAAAAATACACAATCAAGTTAACAAACAAACAGATAAAGTTACTGTAGCTCATGCCCTAAAATAGCATTACCTTCCAAAAAGTGCAAGATCTCTAGTTAATCTGTTATAAACGTAAAAATAGGGATTTTGTACAAATGCATTAATAAAACGTGTTACATTAATTTATTTTACATTCATTTCGTTTGTAGCGTATAACAGTTAATCAGGTAAGAAAAAGAAGACAAAGAATGAGTAAACAAAAGAAAAAACAAGCATAGAAACATTCTATCATCTTTAAAACGCGTAAACGACTCTCAGGTGCGATAGAGATGAAGTGCATTATTATTGTTTAATCGCTTTTTCAAATATCGTAAATGGCTTACCTTATAATGTAATGAGGGTCCTAACGTTATTTGAAATAATAAACTTCCTTCAGCAGATGTATGTCTCTGAAATCAATAGGTATTCCCGAGCGTCCCTCATATTAATGTGTTCGAATTTAGTTGTACGCGTCTCCACCGAGAGCTGCGGCGGAACTTTCGGACTTCAAGTTGAGTTGTGCGTCCGAGTGCGCATGCGCCTGTTCAACCAATCACAACCACAAAACCATCCACCGTTACTAATTACCTCCACAGAAAACTTAGTAAAAACTTACATTTTTACATACGTGAGCCTTCAGTTTTCTGTTAAAGACTGATAACAATGCGATAAAAAAAGTAAAAAACCTCCACAGAAATTGAGTGGGAAGAATAGAAAAAAAACCGGCTTGTCGTCCGGTAGGCTAATTGGTCAGGTATGGTTCCATAACAATAATAATCGAATTAAACTATTCATTATGTATTTTCAATGTCTATGAAAGTTTATTAGATGTTCTTATTCAAATTAAATTAAATTACTGTTGCTAAAACGTAAGCAGGCGGCGTTATCACGTGGTGTTTTTTATTTCTTCTGCTCAGGCTACACTAATCAGCGTCGTTTGTGATTGCCAAGGACAATTTCAATTTATATAATTTGTAAATTAAATATTTAGTAAAAAATATTGTTATAAACAGATTGGTATTTTTGGACTAAATAAATAAATAAAATGAACAAAAATGGCCTTTTCCTCCAATGAGAGCTTTTAAATCCATTGTGTTTACTAAATGTTTTGCTTTTTAATAATTTTCATGAATAATTCATTATTCAATATACCATGCTAAGAATAATAATAAAAAAGTTATACGATATTTTAATTAAGATGTTTACCTATTTGAATATGCTCAAACTAGTATTATAATATAATGTTAAGGCCTATATAGCCTAATGCTTGTTGACGATAGTAATGAGTACTATACATATTACATACTACATATTTAGCATAATACTAAAAAGGTTTCCAAAATTTTCTAATATGGAGTCATTTGCATAAAAACAAGTACAAGCTCCCGACAAACGGAGGAATATCGCCCTCTTGTGGATAATAAATATTTTATACACGAAACACATCCAGGTTAAATTTCAAACCAACCCCAGTAAGACCAGTGAAAGTTTGCTACATCGTAAAATTGTTTTCATTATACATTTCCCCACCAATTCTCCCTACTACTACTGAAATGTGGAGTATTTTACTTACAAATACTTTACTTGAAGGTACAATACAGCTCTCTACTGACACCCATGGTTGAAACATGAAACTGCAGGTTATTTATTCATGTATGTGTGTACAGTATGTATGTATGTACTTATGTTTTTTTTGTTTTGTTTTTTTTTAGTTTTTTTTTTATTACAATATCATGTTAAAAATGTTATGTTCTAGTATACAATGCCACCACATTTCCCATTTGATATCCTCATCTTACCCTATTGTTGTCTTCATTAACACATACGTATTATTTTCAAACACTTCTCACTAGATGGCAGGCAAATGCTAGATTTTTTTTTACAATTGAAGTTTGATGAAAATATTTTTTTAACTTCATACATATATGACTGCTATTGAAACTATTATTTACTATTATTTACTATGGGATCATATAATTAAATTTTTGTATTCAAGATTATGCCTTGGATGCTAAAACATGACCCTCTGTCACCAAAGTGTTTAAATAATGTTATTTCATGATTTTAGGATCTAAAGAGATTTGCTGGTCCATCTTTACAGTCTGTACACAATGATTTATTGTCTTAAGACATTGAAAAACAGCACAAGTGAAGTTACTTCCACTAACCTGTAATATCTGGTCTATTTTCTCTGCCTTTTGGATTGAGGCACTTCTGTGTCCATGGCAACCATGCTCACTGGGAATCATTTTAGTCCTTTTTCCTCAATGGCACAAACATTCCACTTATTTTGCCCACCGAGACAAAAGTTTGTACCCTGCCTGGGTCAAGTTGTC
This sequence comes from Sinocyclocheilus rhinocerous, assembly GCF_001515625.1. Lineage (NCBI taxonomy): Eukaryota > Metazoa > Chordata > Actinopteri > Cypriniformes > Cyprinidae > Sinocyclocheilus > Sinocyclocheilus rhinocerous. Next base: position 82,949 of record NW_015624564.1, on the reverse strand, counting down.
ACTCAAAGTCACAAAAGTACAAAGTGTATTGTGAGGGGGAAAAAGTTAATGATTCTGGAGAATACTAATACAGGATAGAACTTAGTATTCAAAGTAACTTCCCATGTGAATCCCAGCAATTTTGTGTGGGCAGAGGTATTGCTGAATTTAGCTCAAGTGAATAGAGGCAGATACCTACGAAATAGTTTCAAAATCCTCAATAACAAAGCAGAGACATTTTAAATCCATCTCTTGAATGAAACCATTGACTCACTGTGTCCAAAGAACACAGAGGACTCTCATTACAGCAAACACCCCACACGAACCACCAACATAAAGGGGTTTTTATGTAATCATTTTTCCAACCAGGTGTTACAGTCACAGAGATGACCTTTGTTTATTTCATTCGCTGTGTATGAGGACACAGCATGTTAATTAACGGGAAGGAGACCAGCTATCTCTTTCTCTCAGCTGGGCAACTGCATGGTACCACTCACCTCTGTGCATGTAAGAATGTCGTGCGCTTTGCTTGGCCATTTGTTGGGATAAACAGGAAAGTGTGTTCAAGCGCCAGCAAAACAGTGTAAAGAAATAGTCTTTGTGAGAAGCAGTCAATCAGCAGAAGTTAAAAGCAGCTTGTAAGTGTATTTATTTCTTGTCTCAGTGTTTAGCGCAGTTGTCGTTGCTAGGAAACGCTTGTTTTGTTTACTGTGGAGACGTGCTCGAAATGATTTGTCATTTTTATTTAATTTCTTTTATTTTCTTAAATGTGTGTATATATATAGTATTTATAGAGTTTTAGCTTTTAGTTTTAATTACTTTTTCTTATTTGTAAGTCGCTTTGGATAAAAGCGTCTGCTAAATGACTAAAAGTAAAGTAAAAGTAAAAGTAAGAATGTAATTTTCCCAGAAATAGAACACTCGTCCAATGCCTGTGATTAAAAATATACACACAAACATTCACGCAGTGGGAATGAAGAATGTGCACAGAAGTCAAGTACACTGAAAGCAACAACTAATTTATTAGTGTATAAATTAAGCTATTAATAGCACTTTGTTTATTTTATTATTAATGTATTATTTTAAATGATTAAATTAAATAAAAATTTTTTATTAAATTATTAAATTCTTCAGTGCTGAATCTGATCAAACATTCACGCAGTACACTGAAAGCCACAACTTATTTATTTGTACAAAATGAGCTTTTAATAGCACCTTATTTATTTATTGTCAATTTATTAAATTTTTTTTTTATTAAATTAAATTCTTCAGTCATGCTCAAACATTCAGGCAGTGGGAACGATATGCAAAAATCAAGTACAATGAAAGCAACAACTATTTCTTTTGTACAAAAATAGCTATTAATAGCACCTTATTGTTAATTGATTATTTATTTTTAAAATAATTAAATTAAATTCTTCAGCACTGCCTAAACATTCATAATGTGTACAAACATAAAATAAAGCAAAAACGAATTTATTTGTACAAAATAAGCTATTATTAGCACATTAAATTAAATTATTACAATAATCCACAAAAACACTAATTAATATAATAAATTCATTAGGAGGCACAATAAAAGAACGGTTCATCCAAAAAATTTTAATTCTGTCATCATTTACTCATCTTCATGTCATTCCAAACCAGTATGACTTTCTATATTCTGTGGAACACAAAAGAAGATGTTGTTTTAGACCCCAGCGAACATTTAGAAATGTTGTTTTACACCCCATCAAATTTTGTTGTATGGACAATAACAGTTCATCAGAATATCTTCTTTTATGTTCTGCAGAATAAACAAAGTCATACAGGTTTGGAACGACATCAAGGTGAGTAAATTATGTCAGAATATCCATTTGCAGGTAGACTGAACTGTGCCTTTAAAAACCTCAGTGAAAGAAAATGAAAAAAAAAAAAGTCTACAAATAGCCTTTCATGGAAGGGCCTGCGGCATTCAGTAATTATCTGTGGTTCCTGGGAGCCTATGGGCTTACATTTCTGCCACAATTCTGCGCGCGAAAGATCATATATATATAAATCAGTTTTCAAGCATTTTACTACACTTCAGTATGTGGTTCTTATTAAGTAGGGGTAATTTTTTAGGATTCTATACTTCTCCTAAGTCTCTGAGAACCTGACACCTTGTACTTCTGGAGGTAGGTTGCAGTTCTGGAAAATGGTGGCGCTGGAGACTAAATGGTTCCTGGTGATTTCACACCTAATTCTTCAGCTTAATTCCTCATTCTTTTGCCGTTAACATGCATCTTTTCTTCTCCACATGTTTTTGACTGACCCTGCTGACCCACTGAGCATTTTGCTGTCCAATGGTTATGCATTAACTTTGCAATTTCTAGTATTGTATTAGTTTTTAATATTTCTCATGGGCATTTAATAATTTTTGCTTTCAGTCTGAGTTAAATCTCTTTTTGTGGCTCATTTTATCTGTAAAATAAAATCTGCTTAATAATTATGCACACCTGAATATAAGACATTTTTCACTTCAGCCTTCAGCCTTCATGAATAATTATATATCAATTATAAATTATTAAATACAAGATTAATAGTAGTTATTAAGATTGATGTCGTTTGGAATTGGTAAAATGTGCTTGGAACAAAATATGATCAGAATATCAACTTGCATAATAATTATGCATGCACTGTATTTTTCCTCTTCTGCTGTCGAGGTAATGCAAGGAATGTTGTGATTGGTTGTCAAGGCAGCCAATCAGAATTTAGCAGCCTCGGTCTCTGATTGGCTGGAATTATGGCACATTGTAACGCTGGGTTGTGTTGAGCACGCGAGCTGTTGGCATTTAGCGAGCACAGAGGGTGGGCATCAGGTGAGCAAGCTAGTGAAACGTTGCACGTGCAAAAGAGAAGGTCTGCACACATCCAAAAACGTATTTTAAATGCAAAATTGATTTCCGTGCGCTCGAAAGACTTTTTTCTTTGCGAAACGAACATTTTCTCCACAAACTCAGATCGCGCGCGTGCAAAATGCACTTTTGTGCGCTCAAAATATGATCTTTCGCGCGCAGAATTGTGGCAGAAATGTAAGCCCATAGGAGCCAAGAGGAGCCCATTGTCAGCAGGGGAATTATGTTAGGGGAGGCACTTAGGCCGCATTAGTGACACCTAGTAAAGAAATGCCCATAAAGTTGCTCTCAGTCAGATGGATGAGTTGGATCTTGGGCTCTATAAGAGAAACACAGTTAGATCACTTATTTAGAGGCAAGCTTCTTCATATCCCCGATGTTTCCAGTTCCATTATTCATTCATGGTGCTGGACACTTTTGTTTTTCCTCTCTAAATACCCACTGTGAAGAAGTTTGAATGCTGAAGAAAGTTCTTAGAAAATAGATTATATTTAGAGGCATTTAAAATAAACTCACATTGAAGCAATGACGTTATTTACTCATCAATGGTCCTTGTTTGTCGTGAGCGTGCTGGGGTGGAATTGCTGATAATAATGACCGTATAGGCTTAATGGTCATTCAGAGTAGTTCTCAGATCCAGCTCAGTGTGACTCAAGCAGTGACTCATGCATGGATTGGTCTGAACAGGATGTCACCATGGCAAATGTTAAAGCCTCAATTTTTGCCAATGGGTTGAACTATCATGTTTACTTATTTATTTTTAAATTAAACTTCTACTGTCAATTAAAAGGATAGTTCACTCAAAAATAAAAAATTGCTGAATATTTGCTCACCATAGTCCATCCAAGATGTAGATTGAATTTGTTTCTGAATGGCCTTCTCAGCTGCCATAGTTGCAACTCTTGCGTCATCAGAACAGAGTGTTCAACGCACCACCGTTTCCGTTTAAAAAACGTTTTGCACCGTTTTTGTCGGGACTGAACGCAGCCCTGGTAACACTGACTATACACAGGCCTACTGTCAAAATAAAAGTCCCGCTTCTGATACAACCGGAAAACGTATTGCCTGACATAATATTAACAATGGCAACTATAAATCCATATACAGTACTGACTTTGGTGAGAGTAGTAATTGACCCATAACTTATGGTATCCCACAATCCTGTGTGTGCAGTTTGGCAGTTGGTGGTTTTCTATGCACAATTTGATTTGACGAAAGTCACGAGACCTATTACCAAAAATATAATTAAAATAAGCATGTAACGACCACAAACGGTGGAAAATAGCGGAGTAAAAGTACCAATACATCACTTAAAATGTACTCAAGTAAAAGTAAAAGTACACAATTTTTAAACTACTCAAAAAAGTACAATTACTGATAAAAACTACTTAATTACTGTAACGTGAGTATTTGTAATTCGTTACTTCACACCCCTGGTGGAAAGAATAAAAAACGTGTCTGAAGGAGCAACCCAAAGTTTCTTTATTGTTTTTGGTGCTAATTCCTCTTCACACGGTTTGGTTTTGTTTTTTTCATACGTGATAATAATGATTTAAAATGACGTGTGTGTGGTTTGAGTTGTTGGAAAGAATAAAAATGGCATCTGAAGGAGCAACTGAAAGATTTTCTTTTTTTATGATTCTTTGATTATCACTCATTTGTTCATTTGAAGTCATTTTATTTCATTAAACATAAGACCTCCTTTACTTTAAGAGTAATACTTTCATACACAAAATACTCCCTTGTTTATACATTGACTGAATGACTAAACATTAAGTTTTGGACAGTTTTGTCATTGATGTTGGAGTCCGATTTGTGTACATTTGACATCACCCATTCACAAGCATCCAAACGAAATGCCTTCTAACATTTGAATAAGTTTTGTTACTGTGCTGATTATCCTTACTCAAAATTGTTACTTTGAATGGCATGATTCATTACAGTTACCATCAAAATGGCAGCTTTTAATTTTAGTACGAGCCTGGGAGCAGGCGATATGGGGCTCTGTTTGATGAGAAATAGACTTGATAGTGATTTTCTGCAGAGAGTGTTTGTAAAGCCTAATCCTCTAGACATCCCACATCCTCCTAAAGAAACAATGTGAACCAAAAAAACAGCACCCCACATGAAGCTCCTGTGTAAACGTTTGTTGTGTTTAACGATCGCAGCCGATTATGTAACAGCTCTGGACGCTGTTTGGTGTCTTTGAAAGGGGATCAGGTGCTGGCGGGTGGTATGGCATGGAGCTAATTGTCTGTCAGTATTACATAATTTTTTTAACCAAGATCATTATATCCTGTTCAAATGCTCATTTGAAGTTATGTCAACATACCAACCACCTTGAAGGTTAACAGTTACATAACGACAGTTCTGGCTCACCTGTAAAGGCCACAGATCCAGCTCGCAGAAACACTGAACTTGCTGAACCAATTACATTTCAACCATCTAAATGGCTTGGGCACAATCCCAAGTTTAAAAATCCAATAATTCACCAGTTGAACTAAACACACACACACACACACACAGACAGAGTTTAAAGTTTTATAAATATTGAGAATAAGGAACGCACTGATATTACAGATCTGGCTAATGAACTAATAAATTGTATACATTTTATAGTAAATAAAGTAAAATAAACTATTTTATGTTAATAACTAATCAATATGTGGAATTAAATGAAATAATATTTTGAGTAAAAAATAAAAGTAAAAAAAACAATCATTTTTAAGTGTTACATTGAAATTAGGGTATCACATAATTATGTAGAGTATGAAAAATGGATTTTCATATTAAGATTGGTTAAAGATTACATTTAATAGTGTTAGTAGATCAAATGTAAAAATGTAAAATAGATGTAAAAATAGATGAAAATGAGCATGAACCATTAACTATCCAACACTGACCAATTTCCAACTGAAAGCAAACACACACACACACACACACAGACAGAGTTTAAAGTTTTATAAATATTGAGAATAAGGAACGCACTGATATTACAAATCTGGCTAATGAACTAATACATTGTATAAATTTTATAGTAAATAAAGTAAAATAAACAATTTTATGTTAATAACTAATCAATATGTGGAATTAAATTAAATAATATTTTGAGTAAAAAATAAAAGTAAAAAAAACCAATCATTTTTAAGTGTATAATACATTTTATAGTAAATAAAGTAAAATAAACTATTTTATGTTAATAACTAATCAATATGTGGAATTAAATGAAATAATATTTTGAGTAAAAAATAAAAGTAAAAAAAACAATCATTTTTAAGTGTTACATTGAAATTAGGGTATCACATAATTATGTAGAGTATGAAAAATGGATTTTCATATTAAGATTGGTTAAAGATTACATTTAATAGTGTTAGTAGATCAAATGTAAAAATGTAAAATAGATGTAAAAATAGATGAAAATGAGCATGAACCATTAACTATCCAACACTGACCAATTTCCAACTGAAAGCAATCAATTAGTATACTCCCAATATATTGTGCATGCTTTTATCATTAAATAAACTGTAGCTTTAATTATCTTTTGACTGTCTGATAAGCAATGCTGAATAACTGCAGATCCTGATTCAAAGGCATGTTTGTCCTGGGGAAAAAACATTTTGTGAAATTTAATGCAACTTCTCTTATAAGGGGCAATTTGCATGACAAATTGGAGGTTTGATTATCCAGATTTAAAAGGTAACTCTGAAGGCAATCTGATTGCTTTTCAGCACAAATGGGCATTTATGCTTTGAAGAAAAACCATCAATTTTGCAGCAAACAATTTTGAATCAGAGATGATGTTCAATGACCAGTACACCCAAAAGCATTTCAAGCCACGATTAAGGCTTGTTGTGACCTATGAAAATACATTGGGGGTTGGAAAGGGACACATTACCAACATTTAATAAACCATGAAATAATTCCCCTTTCAGTTTGTAATTTTAATAATATTAATCTCTAGAACTATCCATATATGACCGACCTCAAACAGCTGATAGAACTCAAACAATGAGATGTACTTGCAAGTACTTGTAATCTCAAAGTCAACTATACTACAAGACAAGACTGTTGTTTAGCCAGAAAAGGTCATCCATGTGAACGTTCGTCAGCAGCTATGCTAATATTGTGCCAATTGCTTTGAGGTCTTACCCAACAAGAACTTCATAAAGGTCAGGCTATGTCTAGACATCCTCAGCATTTCGTCTTCTTAACCAAATGCCAGGAAAACAAACACATTTTTGATAATAACATGAGATTATGACAACATCAAAACATACAAATAAAAAAAGGAAGAAGAAAATCGAATAACTCTTTGATTGTGTAAGACATCTTGTAATCTAGGCTAATGTCAGGGTATATGTGTGGAAAAAGTCACTCATTTTCCAGGCAAATGTTCAAGGTTTTAAGCACTTACATCTGCATACGCACACAAAGTAGCACACTTGAGTGAAGAGGAGTGACAGAAGGCATAAAGTGCTTTTGTTCCCTGTGTTGCTGAAAATGGTAATGAATTCAACCCTCAGTCTGTCTGCCTTGCGCTGCAATCCCCAAGTCTGAACCGTAAATCTGTTTGAAGAATATGCTACTGACCTTCGAAAGAACTGAAAAAAAAGATCGACAGACTAATGGAAAGTTGAAGTGGAAAGTTTTCATACATCTTAAGAGTCTCTCAATTAGTATATATACTTAATTGTGGAGGAGGGAATGTGTAATAATTTAAATTTAATTCTTTTTATATTTGCGTTGTTGGAAAAATTGTAAAGCTCAGGCTGCTGCTTCACTTCAGGAAGCAAGCAATCATTTATTTTTGGGCAAATACTGCAATGGTAATGTGCAGATTAAAAAAAAAAAAATTGGGGATGTAAAATACTTTCTCCTATTCCAGTTTAATGTAGAACAAACCATTGAACTTTCTTTTTATTTGCACATCCAGATCACCCAAACATTGGCTAAGCCAAATGGCATGAGTTGAGATTATATGGTCAACCAATGGCAGCAGTGTCTGAGAAAACTTGTTTGGAAACCATTATTATTATTATTATTATTATTATTATTATTATTATTATTATCATATTTATTTAATTAAAAAATTTTTTTTGGGGCTGATGCAATGGTGCAGAAATTACACCATTTAATATTATTATATTATTAATAGATATATAGTTATAATATTATTCATAATATTATTTTAATAATTTATATTATTATTTAATAATATTACACACTTATGTATGCTCACCAAAGCTGCCTTTATTTGATCAAAAATACAATAAAAACAGTAATATTCTCAAATATTACAATTTAAACAAATGTTTTAATATATCTATTTTAATATATGTTTTATATATCTATTTTAATATACATTTTAAAATGTAATTTATTCCTGTCATTTCTCCAGTCTTCAGTGTCACATGATCCTTCAGGTATCATTGTAATATGCTGATTTGATGGTCAAGAAACATATCTTATTATTATTATGAATTTGTGAAAATTGTGATTCTTTTTTTTTCAGGATTTTTGATGAACAGAAAGTTCAAAAGAACAGCATTTATTTGAAATAGAGAACTTTGTAACATTGTAATTGTCTTTACTGTCATTTTGAACAGTTTAATAAAAAAAAAAACCTTGACACCAGCTTTTGTCTAGTTTATGAGAACATAATGTTTTGCAAGGTTTTGTCAAGTAAGAAAATGTTTGTCTGAATCATCCAAAAAAAAAAAACATTTCAGGATTCTGTGGCTTACGAATTTTAGTTTCATAATTCCAATTAGGTTTTATAACTAGTTATTAAACATGTTGCTTTGTGGCAAACACTGTGTCAACCGTTGAAAATGGTGTCCTAATAATAAATATGTATATATGGTGGAACACCTTTTTGCAAACTGTTTTTCACAGAAGAGAACAAAACCCAGCCTTTTGAAGTAAATAATACATTTCAAGGCCATTAGAAAGACTTTATCAGCTCGGCATCGTGCGAGCCATCCTCCCTGTTTATGAGGAGAGAGAGAGCACTTAGTGACTGTGCCACTTTGAAACCTTTTCAATATCCCTTCTGGCCTGTTTGTCCTTCATTACTCTCAGAAAGACACTCAAACTGACAGACACCAGGATGGACAGATAAGTGCGCACACAAATGCACACATCTGTGTTTTTCTGTTCTTTCTAGTCATGATTCCATATTCTTTTCCCCTTTTTTGTTCTTTGTAATCTATTGCCTGTTCCAAGTGCCCAAGCAAACACACACACACTATTCTTTCACTCTTTTTCAAAGAGTTTTTTTTCTTTCCTTTTGCACTTGGTTTGATGTCTTAAAAGTTGGAAAGTAAGAATATTGGTAAGAACTTAGGTAAGAACTTAGTCCATAAAGCCCTCATTTCACACTCTTACACTTTACTCCCATCATGCCTTTCTGTGTGAGCAAACAACTCTAATGAGGAAGGTACACTGTAAAGACGAAAAAGTGACAACATACTGTATGTTTAAAGTTACTTTAACTCATAAAAATAATTTAAGCAATTTCAAATTTTTATACGAGATTCAACATTTCAATTTTTTAAGTCAGTTTAATGTAATTGAAATTCAAGGAGCCCAATTAAGTTCAATGAACTTAACATTTTAAGTTATATTTTATTGTCACTAACAAGCCAGATCTCTGAACATGGATTAATACGCAGGAGTCAAATTTGTAAATTAAAATTTGACTATATTTGTAGTATCATTAAAGTAATCAATGTGACTAGTGGTTTAACCTCAGTTTTATGAAGCGATGCAAGTGCTTTGAGCAACAACAAAAAAAACATACTTTACTTTATTTAATAATAATAATAGGAAAAATGAGATGACAATATCATGTGTATATGTCTGTTCATTCCCTGTGCTCTCCTATATTAATAGTAATAATGATATTTATTTATTTATTTATTTATTGAAAAAATGCCACAATAATAATATTAAATAAACAAATTAATTTAAATAACAAGAAGATAAAGAACAAGATGACAGTCTGTACATTCTCTGCACTGTCCTATATGAAGCATAACAACAACAACAACAACAATAATATGTTCTTATTATATAATAATGCCTAATAATAATATTATTATTATATAAAAAGCAGTAGCTGAAAGCTTAATGAAATCAAAAGCAACATACACAAATGTGGAAACTGGGAAATGTGAAGGACAGGAATCTGTGAATATTTCTGTGGGATCCTATAAATGTGCATACAAATGCAAAGACAAATGATAAGAAAACAGTAATTAAATGCTAAAATAGAAGCCCAGTTTGGCCTGACCAGATGTTTCTCTGCTGGATGTAAGGATTAAGTGCTCGGATCTATCTTAGAGGACACAAATCCAATCAGAACTCTCACCAAATTAAACTAAGAAAAAAATAAGACCGTTTACCCATTATATTTGGTCGTCTCAGTACAGCACACAAACATCTAAGACAAATTGTTTAGACATGAGCAACATCAGCAAGGAAAAAAAAACTTGCATCTAGAAATTACAGTTGTCACATCAGAGTAGTTTTATCACTGAAAGTGTATTATCCTGCTGCATGTTGTATCATTACACAGAGTCTCATCTGCCACTGCTTCACTTGTACTCACACTGTAATGTAGATCTCAGATTCACAGACGGATACGCATATGAGAACTAGTCTGCAATTACCATCTGACCTCAATCAGCTCTAATAGCTCTGAAAGCTGATCTGCAGCTATGCAACAGAGCAGCTCAATGACCAATTAAAACAAAAGTCCAATCCCATTACTGGAGTTACAGGGGTCCAAAGGGGACAATTCCTGCTCCCACTGACCTGCAAAGGCCAGAATTGGAACCTATGTGGTATAAAATTGAGTAGATCCCATATATGTCACTTAAATGCAATAAAATCTGAATGCATTGTCCTCTATATGCCACAAAAAATGTTCCTGCCATCTCTAGCCCCACAATCGGAGGGGTGTTTGTCAAGCATTCAGGAAGTGCTGAGGGAGAGGCAGCCAATCATGGAAGAGCTCCGAGAGGAACCGTAGGTTATCCACAAGACGTCTCAGCAGTGTGAAGTGATTTAAGGGTGGACTGGAGGTTAATTAAAAAGGCGAGACAAGGGCAGAGAGAGGAGAGGAAAGGAAGATGTCTGTGTGTGTATTTGTGTGACTGACATTATGCTGGCAGAACTATCAGACTACTTGGCAGCGAGCAGCGAACACAAAGCCCAACAAAATATTTGGCCATGCATATCATTTGTATGATTCTGTGAAGGCAAAAACTTTTGCTTGAAAACATTGCTACAGTTTGATTTTAGGTTACTTATACAATATGAGTCTATTTATTTAGGGACAGTAAAAACATTAATAAATAATGAAATGAATTAATGAAAAAAATTTTTATGTATTTTAATTAATTTAAATTTAATTAATTTCAAACTAAAAAGTAAATAAATTTTTATTATTTGAGTTTATTTGACAATATATATATATAAAAATATGCATCTACAAAAAAGATGCATTGTGCATATGGAAATTTGCATCTCAGGTCCCTAAAAAGTTAATAATAATAATAATAATAATAATAACAATATTATATGGAGTCTATTTCTTTTATCTTTCTTATACATGTTGTCTGAATGTTAAACATACTGTACATTAGCTTAATCCTTAAAAAAATGGACACAGATCTCAAAATGTGAGGAAAGTCAGCATGAAAGATTTCCAAGCACCAAGAGTCAAACAAAATAATATTAGACACAGAAAAATTTCTCTAATACCCGAAGCATTTTGTTAGATGACTTAAAACGGACCTAAATCATTAGCGTGCACTTATTTCCTGCTGTTATAATGAGTTTAAACAAATGAACTGGAAAAAAAAATTTTTTTAATCATAATGCATTCTTGTTCAAATGTGGCTTTTTTGAACACTTTGTGCCACCATCATTTTAAGAAAGTGTAATTGTTCAGTCCCGCTAAATGATGACAATGTGGGGCCAAGAACGCAGGCTCAAACTCACCTGCTGTGAAGTTTATCTTGTCTGAATGGCCATCTGCCATCTGGCCTTGCACAGAGAGCTGTAACAGTTTAGATCATTTCGTGTGCACGGGCATTGGTTTCAGCTGATGGGATCAATCGAATGAAGCCACGGCCACTTTGTCTTCATTGCAGGAGACTCAGAGGGACAGCTGTGTTTGTGTGTTATTCACTAGGAGCTGGCATTCCCTTTGCCTGCATGTCAGTCAAGCTGAATGTCAACATCTGAATGCGGACGTCTCGTGGTTATTGACTCGGGTATCCTGAGCACACTGGAGCATAACCTCAGACTTCGATACTTATTGCCTGTCAGCCAGCAGCTGCTTTCTTTATCGATGCTTGATTTCATGTCAAAAGGTATTATTTCTTTATTGCCAAGATAATTTTGTAGCCAAGCGTCTTGCTTTGATGCCACTCAACAGACACAAGGTGGGCGCTGGAAAGATTTTCTGCCCTGCCGATTTCCACGTCGCATTTCCTGTAACCCATGCTGCCGACCCTGTCGCTGTCAGTCTCGCTGGCGGTGGAGCGCTGGCATGTTTCTACCCGCTGAGCTTGATCATGATGGCAGACCGCTTATGTAACCCATGATGCACGGCCACGCTGCTGCTGTTGCTGTCAGCCAGGAAATCAATTTGCCTGGTGTTTCAGCAAACTACCCCGTCACCTCTGCGCCACGGCCTTCTTTTTGTGTTCATTTCACAAACCTCTTTTTTGGCTACGTTCACTTAGAAGCCTCTCTCATTCCTTCTTTTGAAAGAAATTCTCAAATTGTGCTTTAGTTCCATACTTGTTGCTAAAGATTGTTGTGTAGGTGTATCTGATTTGCTAAACCCAGACATTTTGATTCTCTTAAACCGTTTGACACATATTTTGAGTGAAAGAGTCGCCGCAGGCATTGAAGTGCCACCAATCGATCTGGGTGGATCCTGCAGGGCAATGGCATAGATTTGGCCACCTGGTGAACAAGAGCATTGCAAGACCAGACACGCAAACAGAAATCCCAGTCCGAGTTGAGGAACCTTGCTCGTGACATTTATTTGACCTCAGGCAGTGTATTACTGGCTGTGGTGACCTTTAGTTTGTGGCCTGAAGGATAAGATTTTCATCTTTCATTATGTGACAGCTCCCCGGTGAGATCTTTTGTCGGAAAAGGAACATGCAGTGTCTGGCCTTTACATGTACTCTATATTTGCATAGGACTTGTACATTGCTAAGCTCCTTGAATAATCAGAAAATCAGCCCAATTTTTTTCCTTTAAACGTTTTACATCTAAAAAATGTCATAATTTTGACAAATATGTAAAAAATGATGGACACTCACATGAGATGAACCCCCGACTCATCAGTTGTCTAGAAAAACCTTCAGTTTCATCTGGTGGCCGACATTTTGAGATCACATGACCAGTCAAATACTAAAACAAACAAACAAACAAACAAAAATTTAATTATACAAAATGTTTCTGAATGATCTATCTATTGATTGCAACAGCCTCATACAGGAAGCGAATTTCAATGTCACTTCTGATGAAAAAAGTAATGCAAAAAGTTTTCAAAAATCATTCCATAGATATGTTCTCATATTTAATTTTAATTAATTTCTTTAATTGAAAAGCTGAAATAAATAAAATTAAAAGAAAGAAAATACAAATTTAATATTAGATAAAAAAAACTTTAAAATGAAAAACAATTAGAAATGTTGCCTTGGCCCCTAACTGGATGGATAAATAAATAAATAATAAATGAAAGTTTAATATGAAGTACTAAAACAGAAACTAATCTGAAATAAATAGAAATAAATAAAAGAAATAAATAGAAAAAGAAATAAAAAAATGACAAATACACAAAATTTCTAAAAATTAAAATAATTAACTATAATTAATAATTATAATTAATATATTAATTATAACAAAATAATTGATGACTGGCCATTGAATTGGAGAAAATTAGAAAAATTAGAAATGTTCATACTGAGGGTTACAATTTTTCCCATTATTTTTTCTACTATGGTCCTTCTCCTGTCCCTCGGGTCTGAGTGAGTCAGCTGGGGTGGAGACATCTGTTTTACATGATCTTGACACAATACACAGATGATCTGCACACGTCACCCAGTGTCCCGGCACCATTCACAGTCCTGTTCTATTATTCATGTCCATGTTCCGGAGTATTCGGTGCTCAAGGGGAGAAATCAATTAACCTTTAGGGCGATAGGAGACACATCGCCCAGCTTGAGAAATGGAAATTAATCCAAAGGTTAGAGGGGTGAAACCCCCTGGCACAGTCACAGTCATGCTCTTTCATGTTTGCATGTGTTTGCGATTCATCTATCTGACAAAAACAACGAGTTTCACAAATCATGCCACTCTCTAATTTGTATAATTGCTCTACCTGTGTTAATGTTTTCTTGTATGAACAGAAGCTTTATACACATTTTCCTGCACTAGACATAAGGCCGCTTGTAAAGTAAATAACTTACAGCTCAAAAACACCTTGAAAAGAGGCCATTTTCTGCTTGGCTGTAATGAGTAAAATCTGGCTATGGGTCACTGCCACTGTTTTGAATATTAGAGGGTAGCCAAAAGCCAGGACAAAGACTGCTCATGTAGGTTGTTGATGCAGGCAAAAGCAGGTTTGAGTCAATTATGTGAGGAACTCAGGAGGATAAAAGGATAGAAAAACTCTGCTAGACTTGGCATGTTAAAAAAAGAAAGAAAGTAAAGTATGACCAAGCCAAACACAAGTCAAATGAAAAGAGCCCATTGCACGCAGAAAAACTACTTGTCCATGGGGCGGCAACCTCAAATACAGATTGGTAACTTATCCCGCCATAAAGGGTACATAGTAGCTAAAGGGTGCATTTGAGTACTACCTAGTACTTGAATTACTCATTTGTGCCCTTCAAGGGTAGTTTTTGTACCAATAAAAGTATAATTTTTCTGACAACATATTTCGTCACTTAAGCTACACTTCATTGCATAACAAAATAGCAATCAAAGTGACATCTACTACAAATGTCCTTTTCCCAGAGTTAACATCCATTAACTAACCATTTTTTTGTTGTTGTTGTTGCAATGACTGTTAATCAGCTGGTCTTAAAGTAATATTCTAATAATAATAATAATAATAATAATAATAATAATAATAGCTTTTCACATCTTATGTATATAAAGAACGAAACAAACAAACAAATAAATAAAAGAAAGGCTGAGAGATGACCAAGAACATCAAAACAAGCTCAAGTATCACTTTGAAAATAAAATAAAGTAAAATAAAAATCACGTTACCATTTAACCATGATGTTGGTTAATGGGTTAATGGAGTACAGTGTGATTATTTCATTGTAAAATGGTTGGGAAACACTGCTTTATTGTTTTAGACTTTACAACCAAAGAAAGTCTTTTGCCTCAAAGTGATACTTTATTTGAATAAATGCCACAGTTTTGTATTTAGTTATCCAATACTATGGCATTCATACATTTTAATATGGTTTAAATGGAGCTTTCTCTGAACTGCATGTAAAACTTCACTTTGAAAGCATCATTATTTCCGTATTTTAAACATCAAAACAAGCTCAAGTATCACTTTGAAAATAAAATAAAGTAAAATAAAAATCACGTTACCATTTAACCATGATGTTGGTTAATGGGTTAATGGAGTACAGTGTGATTATTTCATTGTAAAATGGTTGGGAAACACTGCTTTATTGTTTTAGACTTTACAACCAAAGAAAGTCTTTTGCCTCAAAGTGATACTTTATTTGAATAAATGCCACAGTTTTGTATTTAGTTATCCAATACTATGGCATTCATACATTTTAATATGGTTTAAATGGAGCTTTCTCTGAACTGCATGTAAAACTTCACTTTGAAAGCATCATTATTTCCGGGTCTTAATTTAGGAAGTAAGTAAATTTTATTTATATAGCACATTTCAACATAGCAAAGCTATCCAAAGTGCTTAACAATGTAAAATAAAATTGTAAACATAAAGTGATACTAAATGGCTAAGAAACTCTGTAGCTGTTATCCAGCTAGTCCCACACATGTTTACTTTTTCTCACTCTGGGCTTAAGTGTGTGCTCAGAAGCTCTTGACATTATGTCGGCTTTGAGAGGGTAATTTCACACTGTGGATAAATCAGATAACTTTTTGGCACTGCTAAAATAAAGATTTGATGCATTGAACAAAGGAAGCGAGAACACTAGAGCACTCCCTCTTGATCCATTTTTAGCTCTATTTCCCATCTGACCACAATGCTCTGCACTTCAGCTGTGGAGAGGGTTGCTCTTGACCACATCGTTTTGCAACGTGATTCCCAGTTTAATGAGGAGGGATAATGGTCGGGTCTTCACATTACTAGTGGCACACTGACAGAATTAATAAGAATTGCAATTGACATCCCATGAAGGCACAGCATGTGACTAGAATTGAAATGGTCTCATATTCAGTCTAGGTCTTACATACATATGTCATTTCAGAAAAATCCTGGACCTTATTAATGAAACCTCTTGAATCCTATATGCAACAATTTACATACATTTATGAATACATTTATGCAAAAAAGTTGTTATCCTTAACCTATTGAATTCTATGCAACAATTTACATAAATTTATGAATAAATTTATGCCAAAAAAGTGGTTATCCTTAAATCTGAAATAAATAAAATAAATAGCAAAACTTTAATCTCTTGGTCTATAAGCTGTAAGTCCATAAGCTGTTAAACACTTACATTTACTAAAGTTATGAGGCTATTCATCATCATTTTAAAAATTGATTTTGTGTCAAACCAGGCTTAAAAATAAATGTTCTTTATTAGCATCTATGGTTCCATGAAGAATCTTTAACATTGTTAGATCCTTTGCATTGGACAAAAGGTTCTTATAGCGGAACGTTTTTTTTTAGATAATTAAAGTGTTCTTCACACTAAGAAAAAAAATTACTCTTTTAACAACTGTTCACTGAAAGGTTTTTTATTATAATTATTGCTATGAAAACTCCTTTTTGAAAGCTTTAATTTTTTTTTAAGTGTATGGGCACAAAATACAAATATTCACATTCAAGCTGTGAAACCAGGTCAACTCATAGTCTTATTATATGCATCGACTCTGAGCAACAGTTCTCTGACTCAAATCTTTGCCATTTTCAGCATCTTCCATGACCCAAATATGATTACCGCTTTATCCGTTGGAGCAATTCATAAACAAGACATCCTTGGAGGGGATGAGGCTAAGAAACAAAAGCTCATGAAATTCAAACTACATCATCATCAAGATTCACAGAGCTTATCCGAAGCTTAGAAAACCATGACTGACTTTAAATAAAGACTTAAAGCATCAGTAGACTAAACTAAATCAATTAGAGTTGTCTACAAATAAATATTTTTATTATACTTTGAGTGATGAATTTTTTTGCGTTAACAAGGTTTGTTGTGGGTTTTAACATGTTACGCTGAGAGTCAAGCTATTGAGGATCCTCTAATCCACTAAAGGGTCCAATTAAACCAGTGAGAATCTCACTGTCGCTAGAGGAAAGAGAGCAAACACGCCATGCTGAAGTCTTTTTTGGAGCAGCTATGAGGGGCCATTATTGATGTCATGCTGGCTGCCTTTTTCATGTTTGCAATGCTCAGTCGACACACACTTTTGCTTTTGCTCAGAATTCTCTCCTTAACGCGGAACCTCCCCCATGCCGGAGGTGAAGTTAGGACTCCCACCATATCACTTTCTAATCAGTTCTCACAGTAGGCCTCGTTTCACAGGTTCCAATTCATATCGCTCTCATGCAGAGACACTGCATTGAATGCTTTTAACTTTTATAAGAGGCAATGATGCAGTCTCACCTGCGCATATCATGATCTATCTCTTAAAGTGCCGTATTTTATATTGATTTTCACTTAATTGGAGTTTTTACATTTTATCTCTCTGTTTGTTTTCACCAGAAACCACTTAGATAACACAACATTGATTTTTTAAAGTTTATAGTGTAGCCCACTTAGTTTGAAGAGATCTACAAAGGAACAAGGCTCCAAAAAAGTAGCAATAAACGGTTGAAATTAGCTTAAGTTTTTAGCCAAATATTAACATGAACAGAAATGCAAGCTCACACGTAGAAGATTCGCCTTCCGTTTGTATTCCAAAGTTGTACAAACCATATAAAGCACAAAGTCATTTGACCAATAGAGGATCAAAACATCACAGATTGACCTCTTGGCTGAAATTAAAGATCACACAAGCATCTGAAGTAATTCTGCATGATCAAACAGAAGTATTTTTTGTTTGTAATGTAAAGGTGGTTAGATAGTTAAACAAATGGTTAAAAAGATAAGAAATAGACACCCAATTACATTAATATGCAAATAAGTGCTAAAAACAAGGTCAGCTGCAATTTAGTATGCAAATGTTACATAGTTGTTGTTTAGATACCGAATGGCAAACATCCCAACAATATAAGCCAAGATTTATTCTAAAATAATTTTATAATATTTTTATAATATTGTTATAATTTTAAGATTATCCATTAATATTAACAAAATAAAATGTATCTAGTTCTGTAAAAAGCATATTTTTGTTTCATTAGCATCAACAGAACCATCCTTTGGCTAATTCAATTTCATCCAAAACATTTTTATTTTATTTTATTGTATTCATTTATTTAAGTGATTATGGTTGTTATTATGATTATTAAACATTAATATGTTTGGGTTCTGGTTTTCTTTGATGGAATATACAAAAAAATCACAAAAAAGCTACAGTCTTTCTCCTTCTGTGTTCCTTGAGAATGTTATGTTCCTTACGCTTGTCCAAGGCTTCTTTCCATCAGTAGGTGCTGTTTCTGAATAAACATGCTGTTTCTATGCTCTCACACTCTGTGTTCACAATACCAGCAGCGAGGAGAAGCACAGAGCGAGAGCGTCCTGTCCCAGACATTTTCTGACTGACATTGTCTGTAAATTAAAAGCCTGGTCCATTTATCTCCTGTCAGCAAAAACCTTCAGATCTGACTGGACGTGAGTTCAGAGAAAGCGTGACAGCTGAATACACAGTGGGATCAATATCAGATCCAGATTTTATTTCATGTTACATTCTGTCTTAGCGAGAACTTGAGAACTACCTAAGCTGTTGGTTCATTCTGAAATGTACCTGTAATTTTATAGTATTGATTTTGTGCTGTTGTGCCGTGTCTGACTTGGCAGTGATGTTGTTTTGGTGACCTCCTGCCATCCAGATACAGACATCCTTCCAGCCATCAATCACCACGACAGCTTATACTGTGGACTACAAGATATAATATCATGTTTAATTTATTATATAGATAGATACAGACAGACAGACAGACAGACAGACAGATAGATAGATAGATAGATAGATAGATAGATACAATCAATTTTTACATAAAGATATCAAGAAAAACTCACTTTATTTCCAATGTACTACATGTCCAATTGCAAAAAGGCAAGAATAAAACAAATGTGCATTTACATGCAAGCGGCTATGTATGCTGTTTCCTCACTCTTGGCTTCTGTTTGTCTCAGTGTCTCAGTGTGAACAAGTGTCTAGATAAACCTGAGCGAGCAAACAGATAAAGTTAAACAGGAAACCACAAAAGTCCACACCATGAAAACAGGCTCTACACACATTTGGTCTCCAAACTATTCAAAAGTGTCTCACTGTCAGGTGTGACATGGCAGCTAGAAGGAAAAGGTCTGATAACATCGACAGCAGACCCAAAAGGGCAGCGAGCACATAAAGGGCTGATGTGG
The DNA here is from genome assembly GCF_001515625.1 of Sinocyclocheilus rhinocerous. Taxonomy (NCBI): domain Eukaryota; kingdom Metazoa; phylum Chordata; class Actinopteri; order Cypriniformes; family Cyprinidae; genus Sinocyclocheilus; species Sinocyclocheilus rhinocerous. The sequence continues at coordinate 63,310 of NW_015624564.1, read as the reverse complement.
AACGTAAAGCTGCTGCCAGTGGTTATTCTGGTCACAGATCACCCGCAGAGCAGCAGCGCAATACATTACATGCATACAAAGAGAAAGACTCCAATCTTTCCACCTGCATCTAATGACAAGTGCTCACTGAATGCTGAATGCTTTTAGTTACTTTTGCACATGCTTTTGAAATTATGGTACACATTATGGTTTTGGAATCCATGTTTCTTTACATTTTAATGGTTTACAATCATGTGACAGAGAATTCCAATAGAATACTTGGATACTGTGAATACTTGTTATAAATTATAGATTTCTTATAAATTGTAAAATGAATAGTTACGTTGCTAGCTTTTGACTGGTCAGTACAGCGTTCCAAATGTGCTAAAATCCATGATATACATGACATAAACAGTTGTGACAAAAATTTGGGGGATTTTTTTGGAACAAAAGTTTTTGGAATACAGTACGGCATCTCAAACCTTATTTCTTAAAATGATACATCTAATGATAAAATAACAACAACAACAATAATAATAAAGCAATTATTTAATAATTTTTATGTAATGTATCATGTAGGCCTATGTATCTTTGGAAATAAGAAAGAAAGAAAGAAAGAAAGAGAAAGAAAGAAAGAAAGAAATGTCACAATTCAATATGCAAATAAATGCTAAACCAAATATGATTCAGTACGCAAAAAGAAAAAAAATGCAATTGTTGGTTAGATTAGTATAAAATAATTTTAGAATATATAATTAAAACAAAATAAAATAATATATAATGTATGTGACTGAATTTTAGTTATTTATCATACATAAAATGATTACATTTGATCATTATTGATCACTACATTTTTGATAATTAATTTTTTTCAGTTAATTCCCCCCCATTTTATTACATCGATTTGATGAAATTAGATTAAAGGGGTCATATGATGCTGCTAAAAAGAACATTATTTGGTGTATTTGGTGTAATGAAATGTGTTTATGCGGTTTAAGGTTAAAAAAACACATTATTTTCCACATACTGTACATTATTGTTTCTCCTTTATGCCCCGCCTTTCTGAAACGCATATATTTTTACAAAGCTCATCGGTCTGAAAAAGCGAGGTGTGCTGTGATTGGCCAGCTATTCAGTGCGTTGTGATTGGCCGAATACCTCAAGCGCGTGACGGAAATGTTAC